>NC_024314.1:7125579-7249565 GCF_000523025.1 Cynoglossus semilaevis
TTCACACATGTTGAGTTACACAGTTGATTCGCTCAGGGATTTGCAACAGCCTTGATAAATAAACAGAGCAGAAATTGTGGCTACTGAATGGAGATTCAAGCAACTGGTTTGTAACTATGACAACATCTCCATTTGAATCTGGGAATCAACACTAAAACTATCTCACAATGTGCAGGTGTTTTTTCAGAAAAAGTCTCCTTACCATCATCCTCTACAGCAGCTGGCACAGATTTTTGGGGAGACAGAGGCACAGTTTCAGCAGGCCTTGTGGTAGCGAGTGACTTGCTGAGAAGGTCGGAGTATTTCTCTGTTTGGCCAACAATGAAGTCCAGCTGTAGGTCCAATGCCTTCTTCCTCTTTTCCTCCAATCTGGATTGCTGCTTATATTGAACCACCTACAGGAACAAAATGACAGACCCCCCATCAGTGTTATTAATCACCATTAATGAAAATACCTAATCAGCTAATTACATGGCAACAACTTCATTTATTTCACCAAGTCTAGACGTCGTGTTGTTCAACCTGTTCAAATCTAACTTTGGGATTCAGAATTAGAGAGAAAGGTGAATATTCAATAAAATCTGCTGGAATTTTCTTGCAAAATCTTTTATGGCTTACACAGCATAATTAAAAAAAGATAAAATGTTCTCTGTGAAGCAGATTTGCACACAACCTCATCAAACTGGACAAAAAAATAGTTTGGGAAACTATTGCATTGTTTCAAATTCAGCTGCAACATTTCAGCATTTGGGTCAAAACGTGGTGTGACCAAGAGGGATCCACCAAAAGCCACCAGATCTCTGACAAGGGGAGAACATTGCAATGTAATAGATGATCTCCAGTATCATACAAAAATTCATAATTAAATAAAGCAGTTCTGAAGGATGTTGTGTACCTTAATTAAGAATAGAGTTGGACAAAAATTATTTGACTTGAAATCTCTTTATTTACCTTCTCAACATTGCTCCAGAAAGACCGGACTTCTTTTGCAATAGAGGATGCAACTTTTCTTATTTTAGCATGCTCGTCTCTTTTGGCTTTCTCTTCCTTCTGCCTCAACTCTTCATGATGTCGCACTACCATTCGTACCACCTGAGAACAAGAGGAAAGAAATAACCTTAGGGAAACATATCACAACTTAACAAGTTTAAAATTTTAACATCAAATCAAGTCAACTGCACCCACCTTCCGTGCCACTCCTCTTTTCCAACGTCTTTCTTGAGCGAAATCTGCTGAGAGCCACTGCATCTCTTCACACAGGTAGTCCCAGTGAACTTTTGGTCTCATTGGTTCTGTTAGACGAGTGAGGCGCTTCATTGACCAGAAACCCTCTCGCTTGAGTGCCTGGGTACGATGCTCGATATCTGCTTCCTATTTGGTACATTTAACATATATAAATATCGTAAAAATATATATTAAAAATATATATATTCGTAAAAAAAAAAAAAAAAAAAAAAAAAAAAAAAAAAAAAAGAAAGAAAGAAAAGAAATTTTCAGACTTCAAGCCTAATGACCTAAACATCTGTTGATAAAGTAAGTAAAATCTGTGTCTATGCATCAATAGCTTTTTGGTTAATTTTTTCTTCTCATCACATTTTTGCTTTGTCATTGAGATAGATAGCATTTATTAATCCCTCAGGAGTTACTAGTTTACTAGGGAGATACTAGTTTAGTAAATATCAGTGATTTATATAAATCCCTAATAATTCTCAACTAAAACATGCTCAGCTTCAGAGTGTATATTTATAAAATACGTCTATAGGAATTTAAATCTGCAATTATAGCATAATCAGATTCAGTCCTGTTATTAAAAATTAATTTTCTATGACTTACAGACAGAATGGTGATCAGTGAACTGAAGAAATCTAAAAAAGCATCGGTAAACATTTATTAAAATTCTATCCCTCCTTGCTATTACTTTACAGTGAAAAACAGTAAAGAGAACAAAAACTGCATTTTGAGGCTCACACACATGTTTAGCCAGCTCTGCCATGTCTGTGTGACCACGTGGACCGCGAGGAGTGGTCTGGTCAGAGGATGGACTGTAGCCACCCATAGAAGGAGAAACAAATTTGCCATGGGGATCACGTAGAGGTGAGGACCTTTCCCTTCGCCGTGCTGACCAGTCAGAGGTGGGTGAGGGACCAGCGGATGGTGAGACAGGTGATGAATTCAACGTAGCCCTGTTGGCAATCCACTGTCTTACCTACAGACCGTGAAAGTAGGTTGAAAAGAAATAAATAGCAGAAATTACTACGGTTGTTTACATTCACTGAAGTACAACAGAAGCAATATGCATGAAAAACATTTGACCAAAGTATGTAGCTGATCATAATCCAAAATTAAGAAAACAACTAATTTAATTTTCTTTGAATGCAGAGCATAAAACTGACTTAACTTGCAACCTTGTACATATTTTTAACAACAGTGCAAGATGTGCTTGTTAATGTTGTTAAAAGGGACAACCTCTCTGGGTGACTCACAATCACCACTTACCTTAAGGAACAGTGCCCTTTTCTCTGTTCTGCTCTGTCCATGCTGAAAAAACACACATGGCTTAAACATGCAGCCCAAAATAAAATTCACTACAGAATAAACACACCGCTCTAAAACTGGAATAAATATGGACTACATGCAGAAGGATGAGCAAAAGGCGAGACTGACACTACATTTAGAAAGTGATCATATATGAATCACTCACATAAGAGAATGCGAGAGAAAACAACTTGAAATTGTCATGTGGTGTGGTGTGCCGCAAAAAATTACATTCAAGAAAATGTGTTGTATGAAATGTTAAATTCATTCAAATTAGATTTCTGAACATTACTGATTAAGACTGTTTTCCAGTGGGAAAGAAAATCAGCTAGTGAAGGAAATCCACTAAAACACCTGAAAATACCTTGTGTGAAGAGATGGGACTAGTCATTTCACTTTCTGTTTTGTCCTCATCAGGATCATCATCACTGCCTTCTTCTTCTGCACTGCTAGCATGTCCAGAAATGTCCTCCTGAGCCTCTGTTTCTCCAAGTGGCTCATCCTGGTCCATATCTTCACACTCATCCTCCACAAAGAGAGAGTCAGATTGGCCGATAGGGTCATCAAGACTGTTGGATGTAACGTCTCCATCTCCTGCTTCGAAGATGCCGTGAGTGTGAGTGTCACTCATTGGTGAGACACTATCTAGGGCAGCTGTTTCACGTGGTGAAGTTTTAGTAAAAAGTAAGGCCTCTTTATCACATTTAGTTGTTGCATTCTGCTCAGACAATGCTTCCACTGCAGAGGTTTTATTGACAGAGCTCTGCGTCTGATCTCTAAGAACCACGGACGCATTTGGAGAGTCTGCCGTTGAGATAATTTGGGGAAGGCACTCCTTAGATGCTATGTCAGACCAAGAGCCATGGGCATTGGCCAGGTTGCTGGACAAACCTTTCTGTTTGGGCACCTCTGCCAACAGTGAGGATGGAGTCTTTAGGATTGGACTTTCAACTGGTTTGAGAAGAAGCAGCTTTGGATTTATAATACTTGGAGAGTGAGTGGTGCAGAACGTCACTGGTTTGGTTTCAGTAGACACAGCAACACTGTCAACATTCTGTTGTAGAGTCACTGACAAAGCAGTAGATTCTTTGGTCCCTTCATGTGTGAAGAGACAGATCTTTTCTGAATTATCTAAATCAGGGACATGTGGAGAAATGGCAACAGGTGATTGTGTTGCTGTGGTGACAGATGTATTTGCTGTAGTTTTTGTTTCTAGTTTTGGGGAAATATTTTGAATTTCAGCAGACGCGCTTACTACAGTTTGGGATGACAGTGGTGCACTGACCTGTGAGCAGGCTGCCAAAATGTGTGCACTCGTTCCCATTTGTTCAACAGTAAATGAGTCAGATGTAACGGCAGCTACTTCAACTAAACAAACCTCACCAGAGTTTGCCACTTGAACAGCTTGGTGACCATCCAACAGCAAGTGCTGTCGGACAGCAGCAGCTACTCTGGGGTTTTGCATGGACAAAGCGTGGGAATTACTGGTAGAAAGAACCTCTATTTGATTTTCATCATTTGACGAATGCAACGGCTGCTGGGAAATAATAACAGTGTTGCCATCATTGATTGTGTGAAACGATGGTCCAATGTGCATCTCTATGTCCTGTTTGACTGTATACTCATCAGAATTTTCTAATAGCGCATTGAATAGGTTTACTTCATATCCAGGAGAGTGTGGTATCTGTGTGCTGTTACTGGCACACACCGTTTCCTCAGCAACTTCTTCCACCAGACCACAGAACTCGTACACTTCCACAGGGTGCGAGTCCATCTCCAGGTGTGATTGAACCCTCTCTTCATACAGCTTAGGTTCCGCAGTCAGCTCATTAACAATGGCAGCTTCACAGACACTGCCATCCTCTCGCTGTAGGATGTAACTCTGATTTAGGTGTATGTTAGACCAGTCCTCACTAATGTGTGAGCCCTCTCTGACAACCACAATTTCTTGGGCATCTGTAAGTGCAACTATTGGCGTCTCTGTTGTGGTGACTTGATTCAAGGAGTGAGATGTTTCTGCTTCAACAACCTGCCCTTCCTGCAGGGTAACAACTATGCCAGTGTCGAACATGGAGGGAGCAACAGACTGTTTTGAAGAACTATCCTGTGTGGTAGAACACTTTGACACTATTTTAAAGTCAGACAACATGGCTGACATACCAACTTGTTCTCCCTCTGTGCTGCCCTCCAACTGTCCTCCTTCACTTGGTTCCGAACTCTTTTGGCCCCTGCTGTCTTCTTTGCCATCAGTTTCACTAGATATTAATATCCCATCAAGTATTTCTCTTTTAATGATTTCAGGATTTTCAAGTGATGTAAGTTGTGTTTCTCTATTAAACGTTTCAGGAGGTGCCTTAACAGACTCAGTAGTCTCAACCATGTCCAGAGAGCTGTTTTTCTGCAGTTCACTGGCATCATTTGAGATATCCTGGATGATTTCATCTTGATTTTTTGAAGGGTCAGTTTGTTTAACCTGACACGTGTCAGAAGACAGTAAAGAGTGTGGAGAAGGCTTTGAGTCCAGATCTTGGTGACCCTCAACTTGCCACACAGCACCAGATCCACACATGTGGCCAATTTGATTAGAGTCAACAAGTAAATCCCTGCCAGCCTGCTCCATATCCTCCGTTGCTGTGCTATCTTGGACTTTAAACACAACACTTGATTGTTGAACAGAGGAAGGTGAGGCTGTAAAACAGATTTGAGATGGTGGCTGTGGGACAATGATCTCACTGGACTCCTCTTTTCCAACAAGTTCCATGTTTGTTGCAGTCTCTGATTTATATTCCAAACTGATGGAGAGTTTCTCTTCTGTTTCTGCATAAGCCAGAAGTCCAGAACCAAGTTCACGTGGCTGAATTTGGTTTGTTTCATCAAGTGTGATGCCTTTCTCTTCATCAGTCTGTGACCTTTGTTGCAAGTATTGTATTGTGTCAATCTGTGTGATGGAGATATTTGGAGCAGGGGCAGCTGGAAGCCTTTGTATGTCAGCGGTGGACCTACAGTCCTCGGCAACTGACGTTGGAAAGGTTCTTGCAACTCCAGCAGTTTGAACAGTGGGTTCCTTAGCAGCAACTTCTTCTGCAGTACTGTCCTCAGAGATGTTGATGGAGAGACTCTCAGGTGGTGACGTTGGAAGGGTTTTCTCCATGCCAAGGAATGCTGATTCTTTGTTCTCTGGCAATAGCACAGTGGATGGGTCGTTGGATGGAGGGCTTGGGCGGTAGGCAGCTGCGACCGGCTGCTGGGCATGCCGTGGTGACTCCCAAGCCACATTCTGTGGAGCCTGGGAGTTGCCACCCAGCAAATCCACAGCCGGAGAGGCACGCTGCTGCACCGCCTCCTCCCCAGTGCGTCCTTCCCCTGTGCCTTTCCTGCTAAACACTGCACCTAAGAATCATACAAAGTATGAAAACAACAGTTAATCATTTGAATATGTAAAAGTATTTCACTTGTTTATGTATTAGTAATTTTAAGTCTTTTGGAGCTTGAATGGGGAGCCAGACTGTTGTACATACATGCAATTTTCTCTTATAGAAAAAAGTTTCCTCCTTTTTGTCATCCAACAACAACTCAATCACTAGATTATAAAAAATAAAAACACACAAAACATACCTACTAAAAAAAAAGAAAGAAAAAAAACAACAAGAAAGGAAACATATTTAGAAACTAGCAAAATAAATAAATAAACACCTCTCACCTGTCTGTGGTGTCAGACACAGATCTTCTGTACTTTCTACTTCCAGGATGCTGAAATTATGGTCCCCTCCACATATTCTTAAAAAAAAAAAAAAAAGTAATATGTTTTACATTTTCACTATTACAATTAAAAACAAGAGCCAGAATAAATTAAAGTAAAACAGAAACTGGAAAACAAAATACCACAAAACAGACATCACTGAATATCATCTTAACATAGTATGGGCATCTGCCGGACCACTTGAGGCATGCTACTTCACATGAGCTACGACAGTTTCAGGCCGTGATCTTGAGGGCTATCCTGTAGTTTTGGTTAAAATCCAGTCGTGAAGCTGCTGCATAATTTGAAGCCAACTAAGTTCCGCTTGCTGCAGTCGTTCGAAATTCTGCAACGTGTGCTCGCACAGCCAAAGCCGGTGACCAGGCGCGCTGTCCCCGGTCATTCACCTAACGGGGTCCTAATTGTAAATTATGTTAGTTGATGTTTTCAGAACTCGTACTTAATCTTCTACGTCGATAAAAATCTCGCATCGTTCCACAGTCCTTGTTTGTTGTGACTACGTGGAAGTGATGGGAAATGAATGGACTTTAATTTCTTTTGGAGTGGTTATTGGATTTTCTTTTAAAATAAAATTATGTGGATCCCAACGCCTCATCGTAGGTGACGTGTCTTAGTACGTTTTACTGCCGTATCATCACCACTGCCAAATTGTACGTTCTGTTTTGTGTTAGGTTTTAGTTTGGTTACGGTTAGGCGCTGGACAGGTAACTGTTCGGGAATTCTGGTAGAGCAGTGGCACTGCCAAGTACAATAGAAACGAAATCACATTAAACAGAAATAAATCTTAGTCGAGGCTTTGGATCGTCGGTAGAGTTAGTCATTGGGGTCGTGAAGGTGAATAAAACACCGGCTTTTGCTGTGTGCTTAGCTCAAAGCTAACATTAGCACGCGCACAATAACACTGCTTGGGTGGCACTGCTGCTAACTAGCAAGGCTACAGGAGTTAGAATGAGGGTGCGTTCGTTTTAACGCGCAAGCGTCACATCCCACCCTCGATTATGTAATGCACCAGTTTATAAAAAAGCCATTTTATTGATGTCGACATGTATAATAAATTAATTCACATTGGGCCCACGAAAACCAAAACTCGCCCTAAAACCCCGCTCCTGCATGGACTGGAGGGGGAACAATCGTCTGTGACGTCATTGCGTGGGGTCAGATTTCTGAACTAAATTGGGTGTTCTTGAAAAACAAAATTCTGGTCGATTTGTATTTGGCTTCCAAATATATTTATAACACGTGAAAAAAAACTATATTATAAAGTTTCTTAAAAATTGCAATGACCACATGGGGGAATTTGGGGGACCCGCAACTCTCACCGAAGCTGGTTCTTCTGAAGCGACATCAAGAAAATAATGGTTTAAACTTAACTATATAAACCAGGTGCAATTAAAAGCTTGAGTGATGACATAATCTTCAGTTTGTCACGTAGCATACCTTAGTTAACGTGCTGCGAAAAATTAACACAAAACGTCTTCGAAATGATAAGGGTAGGATAAGGGGAGCCTGTTATTGTCCTGTCGTTAACCTCAGTCCTCCTCAAATCCCCCCTTTACTTCCTCCTTGGCCCCCTCCCTCTCACAGCCGCCATCTTAAGTTCCCACCTACCTGAAATTTCCGACCAATTTTCTTTTACTAAATTCTCGTTGAAGAAGCCGTCATCCGCGTAAAATCACACTCAATCCGTAATGCCAGTAATCCAAACTGTCTCTCGGTACCCAACGAGGTATCTCTCGGTCCGTGGGAAGAAGTTAAAATACGGACCGGTAGAGAGTGGGTTTCGGCGCAGAATGTAGCGGTCGCGGGGAGGAGACTTTACGCAGCGAAATGGTGGAGGACCGCTGCTGCTGACAAAGTACTGAGAGCCCGCTCATCTCGCGAGATTTGATCAAGCGCGGCACTTAAAATTAGGTTTCTGGATGTTTTTTTACAGGTGTTTTGGATTGTAAACCTCATTTAAATCACAGATCTATCATTTGTATTGCAATATAAATACACGTCTATATTAACACACATTACATGCCTTGTAACGGTTCACACGAGTGCGTAATTAATTATTAAAACAATTAAATGAAATCCCTTTACATTTGGTTTGAAGAAAATAGAATGTGTTACCTTTTCTCCAACTTCATGGGCTTAGTTAACATTTCTGTTAATAAATTGGAACTATCTTTATGAATACGTGCTTGAAGAAATAGTTCCAGGAACTTTAATGTGAAGATCTTTTCAAGATGTTTTCATAAAGAATTGCGTTTCCCTGGGTTATTTTTTTACATTTAAAAATAAACATTACTTTGCGCTTTTGAAATAAATGTATAGACAAATTATACTTGCCATTACTATAATATTTTTATGCTGGAGGTTAGCTTTGCCTTTTGTCTATATTCCATTTTTTCCTTTATTGCAATTAGAATTACTATTGTCCTTTATGATTACCCCTGTGAAAAATGAATAACAGTAATTCTTTTTACTGAGAAAAGTCTTACAAAAAAAAATCAAGAACATATTCTCTTCATCAAAGCAAAACATTTTTTAAAGGCATAATACTTTTTAACTTTATAAAAAAGATGTTACATGTCATTCATCCCACAAACTATTTTTTGATAAACAAGATGTTAGCTGTTTTCATTAATAGTGGAGAAAAAATGTATATATATAACTGAATTTTGATTATGCATATATAATATATAATTAAATAGCATATTAGTTAAATTTAAAATGTTTAAAAGATGGTGAGATCTGTGTACTAATACATTAACTACAGAGATACAACAGAAAGTATTAGTTCATTTAGGTTAAGAGTTTTTCTTTAAAATAAATGATCAAATCATTATCTTACAGCTACTATCTTACAGCTGCATTCTATTGTGTCATCTAAAATATATAAATATGAGCAAAGGGGGGTAACTAGCGCTTGCTTTATGTTTTTGATACTTTTAAAATACTAAAAAAAGTATTAAATGGAAACTTTGAGCTTATCTTTTAGACCAAAATTTAATGCAAGAAACACCATATAAATGAAAACCTGACAATATTACATACGTCCTAGTAAATGATATGGAGCAATGAGAAATACAGTATTTAATTAAATATTTAATTATAGACTTGTAAAGTTGAATAGAAATGTAATCTACACATCATAATTAGGCATCAAAGGTTTTCCTATCATAATTGGGTATCAAAGGTTTTCCTTCTTCAGTGCAAAAATAAGTTTGACTCAATAATTAGTCAGACAGAAAAAGACAAACAGGAAGGTAAACAACAATTCATTTAATAATTAATCTTTGTGGTCTCTAGGGGAGGGGTTTGAAAGGTATAAAATGGTCATATTAAAATAATCGACCTAGTCTTTTCCTCTCAGGATACCCACTGCCGAGTTGTTTCCTGACACAAGTCCTTATATTTTCTCAGTTCATATGTAAATGTCCAACTTCTCCATGTCTATAACTTATTTTTTTGAAGAAACTTGACAGTTCAATGTACAAGTATGCCGTAAACCCATATGATACGGCAAACAACCAGTGACAAACAGGCAAACCTTTCTCTCTGCATTAAAGTCAATGGTGAGATCCTCAAAGATGCCAGAAGTTGCATGTTCACAAGCAATAAAGTTTTCTGTGAAGTAAGCCTTCTCCTTTGTCGTTTGTATGATTTGAGACATTACTACCTGGGGAGAGAGTACTGATTGATACCCAAAACAATGACAAAAAACATAACAGTGAATATATTTATTATTATAGAAGATAATTAATGTTAAGAATAATAATTACAAAGGCAAATCCTCTAGACTACCATAATCTGGTCCTGCTCTTATAGCCAAAATGAGACTGGGAAACAGTTACAGGAAGCTCTGAAAACACTGTGTTTACTCACACAGTTTAGCACAGTTCTTTTGACCACTCATCCCTTAGAAAACGAAAAACAAACCAAAATGGTTGAATCTCATAGTCAGTGAAGCTGAAGATTTGGGGTTGGGTTTTTTTTTGGGTAAAGCCGGAAACTGAGGTACAAAGCTTACTTATATTCATTAGATGGTTTCTTCAATAAGCTGTTTTTTTTTTTTTTTTTTTTAAACAATGACAAAAATACATAGAGACAGAACAGAAAGCACCACTTTACCACTGTGTTTTAGAACCCTCACCAACACCATACCAGGCTTAACTTATGTAGTAGAGGGCTATATATTATTTAATGAGTTCACCAAGCTGTATAAATGCCTCTGGAAGATAATTCTAATCCATCTTGCTTGGATTGTGATTCTCCTGACAAATTAAATAAATCTGTCCTTGGCCCTTTCTTACAGCTATTGAAAGTGACTACTGTAAAAACCAACAGTCAGAATAAAATAAAAGAACATTATAGTGTTTTTTTAAAAAACTGTCTTTTTTTTTTTTTTTTTTTAAACAATGACAAAAATACATAGAGACAGAACAGAAAGCACCACTTTACCACTGTGTTTTAGAACCCTCACCAACACCATACCAGGCTTAACTTATGTAGTAGAGGGCTATATATTATTTAATGAGTTCACCAAGCTGTATAAATGCCTCTGGAAGATAATTCTAATCCATCTTGCTTGGATTGTGATTCTCCTGACAAATTAAATAAATCTGTCCTTGGCCCTTTCTTACAGCTATTGAAAGTGACTACTGTAAAAACCAACAGTCAGAATAAAATAAAAGAACAATAAAGATGCACAGAAACGATGTACCTTAAATTGCACTAATAGAAACATAGGGCATATTCCAAGTCACACTGATGATTCTTGCATTTCCCTCCCTACCAACCCCTCAAGGCAGTCATGTTCCCCTTTTTCTGTGGGAGGTTGTGTAAACCGGACTACAGGGTTTAGTAGTCTGCAAGAGGAAAGGGGGAGAGGGAGAGGGCAGGTTAAGAGCAGCACAGTGATCCTGACAGGTCCTTGAATCTCCTCCAGTGTTATCCCTGTACTATCTGGACTCTCCGTCTTTGTGGGCACTGTACAGCGCCAGCTCACTTGGCCCTCCGAGTCTGCGAGGAGGTGTTGATGCTCGACTAGACATGGAAGGGATAAGTGGGGGCGGTGCCCCCATAGCCAGTGCCCCCACTAACCCGGGAGGGCTTTTTGCAAGGATACCATTGGGCAAATGGTGTGGGTTTAGTGGGCCCAGGCGGGTGTAGAGTCCTGCATGGTGCTGTGAAGCAGCAGTGGCTCCAGGTGGGAGTGGGTGGCCAAGAAGGCCTTGGTGGAGCTGTTCAAGGTGAGCAGCAGTAGCAGCATGAGAGGGACTTGAGAGGTGAGAAGCGTGAGGGAGATGTGGGTGCATTCCAAAGTAGCGGGCCCGCTCAAAGTCTTCTCTCAAGATCTGGGCACGCTGCTCCTCATCAATAAGCCCTCCTCCTGGGGGTCCGAGCTGATGATGGCGGTCAAAAGGATGAGCCATGAGGCCAAACTCCTGACGAACAACAGAGTTGGATGCAGACGAGGTAGAAGTCGGAGGATGGTGAGGGGCAGCTGCTGCTGCGGCCGCTGCTACAGCCGCAACCCTCTCTGCCTCCAGAAGATGACGTTGATGCTGTAGCAGTCGAGCCAGATGTGGATCTGTACGCAATGCGAGATGTGGGTCTGATCGAAGTGCCAAAGCCTCCCTACGTTGCTGATGTTGCTGCTGAGCTGCCAGCTCCCTCCAGGGGTCCCAAGTGAAAGTATGAGGACCCTGTGGTGGTCCATGAGCTGGACCATGAGGGAAACGCTCTCCTGGACCCACTACAAAACCTGGGGGTCCTGCTGTGCTACCCAGATATGCCTCCATGGCTCTTGGGCGGTCGAGCAGGGAAAGGTGCTGGTGGGAAGGAGGGTTTGGAGTAGGAGGAGGAAGGGGAACACCAGGAGTTGGAGTCAGTGATAGAGAGGAAGAAGAAGGAGTACCAGAACTAGGGTGGTGGGGATGGCTGTTGGGACGGTCAAAGCTGTGGCTGGGCATGGGTGGAGGCAGCGTGATGGGGATGTGTTCAGGCTCCTCCTTACGCTCCTCTTTGACTTTCACTGTTGGAAGATGCACTGGAGGTTTGGAGACAGGTGTCATGGTCCGATCTTGTTTCCTGGACTGGGACAAAGAAGTTATAGAGGCAGAAGCTGTGGAGGAGGCAGGAGGATTACCATCTCTTTGTGAGTGGGAAGGTTCACTGTGGTGGCCATGAGCTGTTGGGGCCATTGGACGCGGGTAGAGATCCAAGGGAGATGGGGCTGAGCGATTGGAGGGTGGAGGAGTTGTGAGTACAGAGGATGAGGACGACCGTGGACGGTCTCTTTCTGCTACTAAAGATGAAGATGCCAGAGGAAGTGCTCGTGAGGACACTGTAGGCACTGGCCTCTTGTCCCCATCTCTGTCTCTATTTAAACTGCGTGTCAAGTCCTCAATAGGTCCACTGCTCCTGCCCGGAGCGCCACTGTGGCCATTGATATGGGAGACTGGAGTATTACTACGTAGTTTGAAAGACGGGGCAACTGGAGACATTCTCACAGGTTGTCGGCCATACAGCATATTGTCTCTGCAACACAAAGTTAAAAGAGTGGGAAATAAATACCAAGAAATACAGTATGGGGTAGAAGTCACTGACACTACATGTGTCTGTATGCAGAGAAAACCAAATCATAGACACATCAGAGAGTGCATCATTGCTCTTTCTTTCCATTGTGACAGATTGTGCTCGAGTCTCTTTTGAAACTATACATTATAAAGTACACCACAGACTTGGGGTGCCTCTTGCTAATACAATAAACTAAATTAGACTGCTTGTGTTAAATGTAGCTCCTGGTGTCAAACTAAAACATGCTTGTGAGAAGAGAATACCCAAGAAATTTCTTTATATTAAAAAGCAAAGTAAGTTGAAAGTCACACAGACCTGTCCTTTTCATCCTTGATATGTGGGATATCTCTCCTCTCTGCATCCTTCATTCGATCCCTCTCGTCCCTTCTGTCTGACCCTTTGGCCCAACTGGGGCCAACAGCGAAGCCTGGTGGGGCACCATGTAGACGGTTCCATGCATCGTGATGGTTAGGGGTGGGCAAGTTAGCTGGAGAGTCCTTCGGGCCGAACATAGAGCCAGCTGCAAACAGAAAATACAACAACACATTCGGAATATAAGAACAATGAGAGATTAAAAAGAACCAGACTTCTAAACAAAAATAGATTTAATTGAATCTTGTTGTATGCTTTTACAAATATCTGAATTATTTGCCTAAAAAGTTTGTAACCTGAAGAACACTGTCCCCACATTTGAACATGGCTGTAGGAGTAAATTGAAGTGAATCAAGTACAAAGTATGAGTACAAAAAAAAAAGGAATAAATACTGAGAGGTAACTCTAACAGTGTGTAAAATGTCACACTGTCGACAGTCATTTAAAGAAAGGTTGTTTACATGATTAGCCATGTTGACATGCTTTTGAAAAGAAGAAGAAAAAAAAACCCAGAACATTTTATATTTTCCACAGCCTCCAAACTACACCATAGACAATGACAAACATAGTCAAGTCCTAATATACAGCTGTCTGTGCCAATCAGAAATGGTAAAGTTAAATGTTGCAGACTTTTCAAACATTTCCATTAAGGGTCAAAAGAGTCATGAAAAAGTGATGAAGTCACCAAATAAGGCTGACATATCACACATAACACTGTGTAAAACTGTAAAATACACCAAAAACTAGCTATAATGCAGCAAAATAAATCATTTATCTGAATCCTGCCAGAAGCAAATTCCTGGAAGAAGTCAAAGTCAACAGGATTTTTCTGTTGCTTACCTCATCTTTGACTATTGCACAAGTGTGCAGTCTGAAGGTTCACTATATCCTTTAAACATATACATAGAGGTATTGTTCAAGGTCAGCCTTATAAGTTTGACTTTGAGGGAAATTATGAAACTGACCCAGTGTTGGACTGCCAAGACCTCCAAAGGCACCAGACCCCAGGGCTCCCAAAGGGGTAAAAGGAGGAGAACGGCCATATGGGTCTAAAAGCAACACAGGGAAACACCAGAAACACTCAGCTAAGACAAATCTACGAGGAACTTATTTCTGCATTTTGTGTACAAGAGTGTAAAAGACCTTTTGAGGAAACTGTGGTTCTTACCCAAGTGTGCAGTTGGTGCAAGGAATGAGGAGTGAGGTGTAGAAGGAGTAATGAATGTAGCCGAAGATGGATTGACTGCACCTGAGGGACAGGAGAGGTAGTAAAACAAAAATGAGAAATCAAATAAAACTTCTCACACACTCTGAGACACAAACACACAGAACACACTATGGTTCATTAACTAACACCACAACAGTGTACCACCTTGAGAATGTGCAAATTAAGAAATGTAACAGAGGTAAACAATATTAATTATGTGTGGAAAAGTAAAATACTGAAATAACAGGCTGTAAAAGACAGCAATTTTATAAAACACTGAGTTCCACTTCAGAGGTATTAAGCCAGCACCTGTAGCTGAGAAGAGACTAGGAGGTCTGGTCAGGTCATGAGCTGGAGGAAGTCCTCCTCCCATGGGACCCAGAGGGCCAAGACCCCCAGCTCCAGGAAGACGGGTCAGCAGGTCACTACGGAAGTCTAACTTATGAGGATCAACCTGCATCAGCTGCAAAAGGGCAGACAGAGACGTTAAACCAAGCAATTGTCTATTGTGACCCACTGGGAGATGATAGTCGCATAAAGGTAAGACATTACACTCTATGTTTGCATAGATAGATAAACTTACCTTTACTTTTTTCTGATGATTCAAAATCATCCAGGCCACGTACACATGCATAGCACACCATTTTCCTGGTTTCTGCACATGACAAGATTGACAGAATGTTATTACATAAATCTTTTATAAACACAGTAAATGCCGTTGCACACAGAGTCAGATGTCACTCGGCTTCATCATATCGGCTCAGAATGTGGATGGAAATCAGATGGTTTTGAGTTTGTGAATATAAATTTCCATAAATGTTATGTCGAGGTTTTGGGATATGAAAAACAGCAATATCCAACTGGATGTGCAAAAGCAGAGGATCTGCCAGTGGCAGTCAAGATTACAGGAGAAAGAGGTTCAAAGAGTGAATGGAGTAGGAAGTGTAAGATTTAAGGAGCCAAAGCAGAGAAAACATCAGTTTTGCTTACATTACTGACTTTCAACGATGTCCCAAATGGATCAGTAAGCTATGAGAGAACAGAAGTGTGAAACCACTTTAATTAAATATGTTTCACTCAATGTCAATGTAATTTTGCACTCCTTACTCTACTGACAAGGCCCATGTCACAGCTATCCTTAAGTGTCTTTGCACATAAGTAATTTTAAATAAGCAGAAAAGGAAACAAAAAACAAAAAACAAATCGAATCATTGGATGAGCAGTGTGAACAGCATGAGCAAACTGTCCTCACCCTAGGGTCTTTGGGTAGGTGGTGAGGCACAACACCAAGTCGTGCAGATATATCAGGACCCGTTCCCTGAGGGACAAGAGGCTATCAACATACACACACACACACACACGCACACAAATCAGACACAACCTTCTTACATCACATCAAAAAAAACATTTTTCCATTTCGGTACAACTGCTTTTGTTTTTTATGTCTGATGTACTATTTATTTTTAGTCTAATGTGTGTAAATTATATTTTATTTAATAGTCAGAGTCAAGGCATTAAACCAATTACTCTCACCTTTGGCTGAAATGCTCCTTGCAAGGAGCTGAAAGGCCCAGTTGGAGGAATCACAGGCTGGATACTGGGCACTGAGGGCGGTGGGTATTGTGGGAAGAACTGCCATGACAAGGAAAACACAAAAGTGACAAATGGGATCTTCACAGTGGCATAAAGGAGATTTTAAAATAATAACAATCACAAAATCCCCCAAAATAAATAGAACTTTGTATCATATTTAATAAGACCAACAAAGAACATTAACCCACGTTTAAGACCAAGCTAAATAGCTGTCACCACATACCTGCCAAATGAAAATGTCACTCTAAGTAATGTCAAATATAATTAAGCTTTTAGAGGAGAAATCTTTAACCCCTTAAGTTGCCTTGTTCTACAAACATTTGCCATGTATTCAGTGTTGCTCATGAGGTCATAAAACAAATGTAAAAGAATCCAGTTGTTAAAAATCCAATAGAACAAAAAAACAAAACATTTTCTCATGAAGTGAAAATGACAAGAACACATACACAACACTTGATGTCTTGATGTATCTTGAATGCCCAAAACTGTCTGCTTTAAAACCTCTGTGTCAAAAACTGTAATACAGTCCCTGAGTTTATTGGATAGATCTGGATAATATCTCATTCAATATTTTTGCACAATTTACCGAGAAACATAAACACCGATAAAAAATATTGAAGACATTATACTCACAGGATGTCTGTAAAGCCCATCAATCTTGCCAGCATATTTATCAAACTGAAAAAAGAAAAGGGTTGAAAGGGTTGAAATATCCAAAGATGAAAATGAACATGATATATTTTAGACAGACTGAAATTTCAGGTTGATCTGAAGGTTTCAACATGGCAGCAGAGAAAATGTTACCAGAGGTGGTGCAGAAGCCGTAGGGTGCAGGAAGGGTGTGAAGTGTTGATGTGTGTGCGTGTGTTGGTGCTGGTGGTTGTGTTGATGAAATTGGAAGGCCATGGGTGGGATGCTCGGCTGGTTCTGAGATGTCCGGCCCGAGGATCCCGGTGCACTGCTGGATGCTGATGCACCACCAGGAGAGGAGCGGCTGGAGGCAGCAGCCGTGTTGTTTTCAACGCCGGGGACGCTGCGTCTGCCCTCACGCTCTGTTGGAAAGACAAGTGGGAGTTTGAATTTAAATGTCACAATTCCTGATCTAAGTAAATCCCAATAAATAGACAATACACAAGTAGTTTCAAAGGTAAGTCATATTTCTGTTACTCCATTGCAAATTAAACCTTAAGATGGAGGAATTAAACAAAATGTGTAATTTAGATGTTTTTTTCACAAACTAATAGTTAAATAAACCCAGGAAGATTGGCAGCATTGTTTGTTCAAAGAACCTGATGCTGCTGAGTTGGCAGGACCTTGTAGCAGTGGTGGAGGAGGAGGAAGCCCGGGAGAAGGCGTGTACAAGGCTCCTGAACCAGCTCTGGATGGAGGGCGAAGGGGTCCCGAGGTCCCAGAGACCCTGATATAGGGGAGAGACACACTGGTAGAGGGAGTTGGTGGGCGCATGGTGGATGAGGATGACACAACGGATGAAGCAGAGGTTGTTGGTTTAACTGGTGTGCTGCTCCTGATAGAACAAAAATAAGAAAAATCAGTCAGAAACAGATCCAACATTAAGAAGGTATGTCTAAGACATTGTGCTGATTTTTTTTCCACACTGATTTATTTTTTTATAATACAAGATTCTAACTGAAGCCTGAGGAGAGGTTTGGTAGGTCTTTAATCGTTGAAGGTGGATTACTCATCTAGACAGTTGTAATGTTAAAGAATGCGAGACTGTGTACTCCCTGAGGTTGTTGGATTCACCAGAGATGAGGTGTGAAGGTTGCATTAGTTAAACTATAAAATTAATTCCATGCATTGAATAAAAAGATGTTCTCTTGCACCAAACCGATACTGACTACACCAGGCATGCTCAAACTGTTCCTCAAAGGGCCGTGTGGCTGCAGGTTTGTGTTCCAACCAACCAAGAGCACATAGTTTGACCAATCAGCTGTCTGAAGGGGGAGACCAGTTGATTAAACCTGTCAACTCAGGTGTGCTACTGCTTGGTTGGAACAAAAACCTGCAGCCCCAGCAGCCCTTTGTGGAACAGTTTGGGCACCCGTGGACTACACCATTATAAATAAAGGATGGTAAAATCTGACACTCTTTGTATAAATGTATGGGATTATGATGAAACCACACTATAACTAATAATAATAATACACACCTGTTGTTGATGTTATAAATGGAGTGAGGTCGATTGAGAAAGGGCTTCGGTTTGGAGAGTGGAGGACTGCAGTTGTGGCGACTTCCGTTGCCATTGATGGGACTAAGCTGGGGCACGGTGCCTGAAGTTGGGACTGGAGAGTGGGAAGGCAGAGAGAAGGGGGCAGAAGAGGTAGAAGAAGGGACTGGCTCTGGGAAATGTGGCTCCAGGCTTTTCTCCTGGCTTCGCTCTAGGCCAGATACTCTTGGGGTCACCATCAGTCGTGAGACGCCACCACAGCGAGAGGGTATGGGCGGGCAGCTTTTTCCCATGGATGTGCCCATGTTGGAGGGTGCTGGATCAACAACTACAAAAGAAAATGTCAGTATTTTTAATTTTTATCACATCAGGTCCACAACTGGTCCATAGACCAGCAGCAAAAAAACAAAACAAAAAACAGAACAAAACATTTTCTTAAAACCTTCATGACTCAGAGTCATTGATTGTGACTTTGTAAAACTTGTGATTAGATTAACATTTAAGAACACATCATGATACACAGATATGTGACAAAAGAAAATGACTTGGGTCTACTTTGACTGGAATTACCATACCATGCTCAGTAACCAAGACCAGTGAAAAAGTGATTTCATAAAAAGATTTCACATGGTATTAATGTAATATAAACGTCCTATCTGTTCACTTCATATTTTCCTCATGAAACCCTCCTCCCCTTTATGCTGACTGCTTTGGTCTTTGTCACATTCACGACTCATATCTTCACACAGTACTCCTGCAAATTAAAATGCATCAAACCCTAACCCTAAATCAGAAATTTAACATGCGCAAGATGTGCCTCCCCTGGGGGGCACAACAGCATTTCAGGGGTGGCAGAAGGGGTTGAACGAAGGTTTGTTAAAAAGAGAGCGAAAGACAGTGAGAGATAGAGAAAGGAGAGAGAGAGAAAATTGAGTAATTGCTTGTACCTTTTCTTGTGCTGACTGTAAACACAGGGTCCATTTCATTGTCAGAAGCCTGGAAATGACCAACAAAACAAAGTTTACATTAGAATAAACTAAAGAAAACCTCAAACAAACAGTTCATCAACACTCATGACAATTAATCAACATTCCAATGTGTTTTAATAAATTCTTAATAATTAAGGCTACAGTGGGAGAATAATATGACACTTAATAGCACGCTAATGATTAATAATTACAGTCATTAATGTTGTTTTGCCACTCGTTGTGCCAACAGCCCTGTTACTGAAGCATGCCAAACCGAATTATACAAACTTCAATCACTTCTGTCTAGGAATGCAAAATACACACCTTGTCTCCAGTGTCACTCTCAGTGTCACACTGAAAGAAAGAAGGAAACAAGGATTTGCATGTATAAGAACACCCCAGACAATCCATCGGGTTACAAAACAAACAACAACAACAACAAACAAACAAACAAAAAAAAAACGTCTTACTCAGAACAGCATTTTTTAAAAACTTACAATGTAGCCAGTTTCCAAAGGATGTCCCTAAAAAAACATATGAACATCATTAGCTCAAGTATTTTTCAATTGGCGCTTTAACTTGGGGAATTTTTTAAAAGCCTGTATTTTTTGTGATTTTATGACTAAAATAACAATGCTTCCATGAAACTGGACGCTTCACCCCACTTTACCCTTAATGGCTTCTTTAATAGGAAACACCTACAGATTGGTTCTGCTGGAATTTTTGCAAACACCTGTGTACAAACCAGTCTGACTAGATCATTTTTCTGGAGCAGGATATACAGGTCAGCAGTGCTGTGGAAATGTAAACACTGCTATTTGATTAAGAAGCAGTTAGACCTATAACACGACAAGATGAAGATGACTGGAACCCTGGAGACACAGCAACTCACCTCAATCTTTCTCCTCTTGTTTCTAGCTGTGAAGCTGTGTGGCACTCCTTCCTCTGGCTCAGACAATGGACCTCCACCGTTCTCCTCTGGCCCCCTCTTGCCCTTGTTCCTTCTTCCCAGCATATCATTGCGCTGAGTGGGCTTCAGAGAGCAGTCCATCTGAAAAAGGAGATGAAAAGAAAAGCAAATGATTCATTTTCTTTTAATGGTAAAATAATGAAAAAGAATAAATGACAGTGGCCTCTTTATGGGGGCGTAGAGGTAAGAGGATTGGACTTGTTATCAATGGATTGCAGGTTTGAATGCCAACTGGGCCAGCTCTGGTGTATTGAGCGAGCACCAGTTCCTTCACTCTCCTGGCTTTTCTGAAAGCAATCACTGCTCCCAATGGATGGGTTCAATTAAATTCAATCCAGTGTTTTAACAGCTAGGTTTATGAGTTTGGTAAAATTCAGATTGCTCCATTTTTTGGAAATAAATATAGTATTGCAATAAATTATATATCATATTATAAAATCTAATTTCTCAGCCTGGGATCAATGAAGTTGGTCTGTCTATCTATCTATCTACCTATCTATCCATCCATCCATCCAGGAGGGCAAATGTCAGGCTGGCCTAGTGAAAGACAAACTCAAAATATCTTCTCAAAATTGGTAAACCTAGTGGTTGTTTTTAACATACATTGAAGAAAAATGGAAGATTTAAAAAAGGAAGGTTTGCTCAGTTCAACGGTTTTGCCCTGGGCACCCACTCCTGAATATTTAATTCATCCCAGAGTCAGTGTGGAATAGCAAACAACCACTAATCTTGACAGTAAATGGGACATTTGACTGTAAAATCAAGAACACAGAAATTATCTTTGTGTGGTTGCTTTAGTATTGCAGCTGCTTTCCTGTCCTGATGCAGAGGTCATAAATAGCCACCATCAGACCCACTCTAACAGCAGACAATATTACATGAAAGCTTGTTTTCCCCCACTATGACAGCATCATATTTTACATATATTACATTAAACTCACCCAATACTGGTCATGAAGTCAACAATCTCACCTCTATTTTGGTTGCATTAACTTCTGATCTAAGAATGTTAACAATCACAAGTATTGAATGGCCTGCGCAAGTACTGTGGAAAATAGGGTTGGGGTTGTTAATCTACAATTATAATCATGTATTTCTTTCTTTTTTTCACCATGCCAAGCCTTTTGGCAACTCGTCAACACCTCACTGAAATAGATAATGAATAATTGAGGCCTCTACAGAATCCATCAGAGCAATGCTTTGAGGTTTAGGTTCGGCCTGAGTAGAGCGCTTAAGCTAAGCATGATGATGAAGACTATGATCAGAGTGGGACTGAACAATTAATTGGTTTCAAACTGAAATCACTAACGGGATCAATTAAATCAGGAAATCAGAGTGGGCGCAATTTAAGATGCATGCTGTGCAGCACACCTGATACTGTGTCTTGGACCTGCTGTTAGTTAAGGGTTTCAGTGAATTGTATTCTTAAAGTTATATTGTTATTTAGAATTGTTATTTGGTATATTGTTAAATGGTATATTAATAGCTTTCTAGAATATATCATTTCTGGCAGTGGTGCTTGGTGTACCATGTCTAACTTGAACCAAGGTGTAATTTAGAATGGCACGATTGTACATGTGTGTATATTAATGCATTAAATGTATTGTGTGAAAATGTGTCCTCCCTATTCCCTGCCTTAAATCTGAACAATTCGGCCCTGGTGACAGCTGAATACTAGTTGTAACATGTAGAAATGTACCTCCAAAGCCTCCAAACTGATGAAGCTCGCTATAGCAAAGCCATCAATAATGTCTTCCTCGCAGGACACCGACTCCCTTTTCCTTCTTCGTGGAGGTCTGTGCCTCCCAAAAGCGGGACGGCGTTCTCTCCCACCGGGACCCCGCACACTGTTGGTCCCACCGGCCTCCCTGTCGGAGCCTGAGGACAGGGATGTGGCCCGCTCCTCCGCCAGGTCCACTCTCCGCCTTCGCCGCTCCCTGTCGCGCTGTGAACGGGAGCGCCTGCTTTGCCTGAATCCAGTGCTTCGGCTCGGGCCCTCCATGTTCGAACGGCTCCTCCCTCTGTCACTTCCACTCAGACCAAAGGCACTTTATTCTAGTACCGGTCCGGTGGAAGGCACCGAACCGCAAAGACAACACCACCACACAGGCCCTCGCAAAGAAGAGAGCCTCCGTTAAAATGGCGTTAATGAAAGCAGTGATTGTTTTTATTCACCGTCCTGTGACGACAGTCCATTGGCATCTGTGCCTTTCTTTCGCCGAATTTTGAGTGTCATTTCACTTTGAAAAAACGAGGATCCACACAGAAATTGGAACCGTCCAAAACAGAGGCACAGACAGATGTCAGGACATGGCTGATTGTGTCTCAGAGGAGGCTAACCTTAGCTCGCTAGCAGGAAATTCAAACGAAAACTACATAAGTTACACGCATGTAAACAAAACAAAAAGACACGTCCAACTGTTTTACTGATAAGATACTCGGAATGTAAGCTGGCTTTATTCACAAATAAATTTACATTTGTTCAACGCAAATATAGGATTTCCTATTTTCACACACGCTGACCAATTTAATAGAGAAAATGGTAGGCTAAAACAGCGAGGCTATTGTGAGAGGTGTTCGGATTAACGCAAATGTTGTGCCAGTATATCTTGTTAAATTATCGTGGGTTGTTTCCACAAACTAATAAATTGAATAAAATCAGCTGTTAGGTTGAGTTTACCTGCAAAATGCTAACTAGCTCCGTGTTGATCACAGGCACCGTAGCCCTTTGCACACACGGCTAGCTTGATACATAACCATTTATGCAGCCCGCAATACAAGAATACAATTCTATTTTTCATGCGCCTTGTAAAAGTGACAAGACGGTCGCTACGACGTACAGCTTTCCGTTATGTATTTGTTTAGTAGTAATGTTTGCTGTCGAAGCTTCAATAGCCGTATGTAATGGTTGAATTCGCATCACATCAAAAGAAAGACGTAACGTTAGCACACAGGCTAACCACTGTTGGTCGGCTAAACAACAATCTGTTTTCCCAGAAACGAATAGCCGATTAAACGATTTTTACCGAGCTATTGGACATGTGCTGCAATATTGTGCATCTCCACTAACAACCAAACATGTCCCGTTTTCCATCTGGAAAGAAAAAATAAGGCCCAAACGTAAATGCCTCGGTGTGGATTTCCATAAACGAGGGTGTCGACCAAGCCCCCGTCGGGCCAGGCTGCTCCTTCCTGCAGCCCTCTCTCTGTAAATCCACTGTTTGGGAGAAGTTCGACCACTCGTCGCGGTGTTGTAACAACGAAGCCACGTTTGGGGCAAATCCTGGTGGACAATAGTTGTAGAGAGGAAGCGATCGGACCCGCAGCTGTCCCTTCACAAGTTTCCACCGAATTGAAAATTTATGGTGAAAATCGGTGAGACACAACCCTTGTCAGCCGTGCAGTGCATTGTGTGCGCTGCTCTTCTTCCTCACCCTTCAAACTGACTCACTGGCAGCGATGCTTGTGGACGCTGCCCCCGTGTGGAAATGGAGAAATGCGTTTACGTCACATCGACAATTAGTTTGACTATTAAAACTAGCAACATGGAAAGATGATTAACTATAAACAGGTTTAGGTACACAGGCTGCGTATATTGTGTGTGACATTCAAGCAGCTCAAATAAGATGACAGTTAATACATATCCCGAGGTCAATAGAGACCAGAAATAATGCAAATTCACTACAAAAATTCAAATGTGGAGTTTCATAGTCACTGTGTTATTCTCCCTACAATTAACAATTCAATCTAAAGGATATATACTGCGTGCTTTAAAGGCTATTTTACTTAGGCCTCCTTATTTTCACAAGAAAAATCTTTCTGCTTATTAAAAGTAAATCACACATAAGACGCACAGATAACAAAATCATTTGACGTTAAAGATTTCAGCTATAATCTCCTCCAATAATCAAGTCATTTGACAACAGCTGGTGTTTCTCTGTGTTAAATCGTGCATAGAAAAACCAAACTGTCATGTCTGCATCATGGAAATCCATAAATGTATTCTTAATGTGTCACATGATTTTCATTCATTATTTTATGGCACGGTAATTAAATTATGCAATTTTGGTTCCAACTTAAACATTTCAATAATCATATCATATATATGTTAAAAATAAGTAACAAACAATAATAAAAACAATGGCAGACATGATAATAATACATGTAATGTCTTTTTTAAAATCATAAAATGTATCTGTGGGAAAGGAAACATCCCACGATGACATTTAAAAAAATATTTTAGTCTCCTTGAGGGCATCAAGGTCCACATAAAGCTGTAGTGGAGGCTAGATTTGTGTTGCCCATATGTGGAGAAAAGTCTCATGGGTGATTAAGTGGGTAACTGAGCAACAAGGAAAGGGTCACTGTAATCCTTACAACAAATATAAAATTAATTAACACAAACTGCATAGTTGTTGTTTTCTGACCCTTGAGGAACATCTGTGGCAGGGACTAACCTTTTTTCCTCTGAGAGCTACTTTTACAAAATAGAAATGACCAAGATCTACTCATGTTGTGTAACATTTACTTTCATAGCTGGTATTGTTCCTTCACATGTACATATATTGTCTGTCACTCAATTAAAAAGTTAAATAAATGAATTAATCATGTTTGCAATTGATTATGATTAGTCAAGGTAAATGTAATTTAACTTGTTTGAGGATTTGCTATTATTGGACTTAAAACTTTAATGTACTTTAAACTGACGTTAAAACAAAGTGACAATATAAATAAGTCAGTGTAGTATGTCAAAAACATGTTTTTAACCCTTTTTATTAATTCTAATAAAACAGGTTATTTTTTAAGCACTTGTTTTGATAATTTGATAATTGCATGGAACAGAAAAGGTTGTGAAGTAATTAAATTATTCACTTGGTCATGTATAGGAAAACATACATAACTCAGTTTTATACAACAATCTACTAACGTTAATGAAAATGTTTTTGTGAAACAAAATGTGGCAGAGAAGAGAGAAGAAATAGAATATAGACACTTTAGATGGCGCACCATGGCTTACTTGGCAGCATTGGGGAGTTGGATTTCCACTTACAGGATATGGTTTGAATCCACCTGCATGCCTTTCTGCCACTGCACCACAGATTTAATCCCAGATTGCCGTCAAAGACCTGGCACATAGTCCCTAGCCTGAAAACAGGAGAGGTAAATCTAAAACGAGTCAGTGTGAAAACTAAATATACCTGCTGTGGGGACACATGAAGAATAGAATAGTTAAAAGTGATGCTACTAGATGAAGCATAAACAGACGACATTTAGAGAGAAGTATAATAACATAACAAGACCGAGGACAATATGACAAATCTAAAGAACTGAGAAAGCATCTCCGTAATAATGTTCAAACACAGTATCAAATTACTTTCAGTGCCTATAGCTTAAATTGGAAATTCTAATCTATGTGGATTCCTGGATGCGAGCAGAGAGTGCAGCAGAATGCCAGTAGCTACGGAGACATTCAGAGACTCTATCCCTGGAGACAAAGGTCTCCCTGCAGGGATGGTGAGCAGGATCTGACAAAGACAGAGCAACGTCTGGGACAATCCATCTCCCTCACCTCCCATAAGCAACAATGTAGGCTTGGTCATCTGGAAGTGTGAACACTGTATGACAGGAGCCTGACATCTGTCTGCATCAGCTGCTACTGTGCCAACCACCTGCCATCCCTGTACCACCTTTGACTTTAACATGTCTTCAAGGTTTTTGCAACCATACACTCCAAACACCTCCATGACACCTGAGCTGGCCTTGCTGACTACTGGCGACAGTGGACAACTGTCTCGAAGGCTGCTGACAACTCTGTCCACGCCAAGAAAGAAAGAAGTTCGCAGAATGGCACCAAGATTCATTGGATCCTGGATTCTGTCCAAGACCAGCCACAGAGGATTGTCTTTCCTTTCCAGTTTAGAGTCTAGGTCATCAGTGAGGTAGTCGAGAGGGCTAGCCTGCAGACAGACTCCTTGATGAACCCGTCCAGAAGTCATCCTGTCCAGCCTGGTCTTGCTAACGCGCTGGATTTGTACTCCTTGACGAAATGCCTCCTCACACACCTTCAGCAAAGAGGCTCTGAGAGAAGAATCTCCATCCTTTACAAACAGTTTTCTGACCTTTCTTCTTCCCTGACTCAACGCCAAGAGACAGGGTGAGATGCCAAATACAACCTCAAAGTCGCCTGCTTCCTGTTCCAGTGCCGACCTTAGCATTCTCTCTCTTTCTGTACTGAAGTCCTCCAGACACAACTTCCTGAGCTCAGATGATACTCTGCGGTCAGTATCCTTCTTTGTTCCCTCTTTCCTACTCTGGACAGACCTCTCGTGTCCCTTCCAGTTATTAGACCCAGAGTTGGACTTGTGTCGTCTTTTCTCCACAGGTGTGCAGCTACCGTCTCCTGCGTGCTGTAGTATGGCTGTGACATGGTACGATGAAACATGACAGCTCAATCTGGAAAATGTCAACCGCGATCTACCGCTCCAAGGCAGCAGCAGCAGCATCTTAAGATAGAGTGCTGCTTTTAATCCAAGAACAAATGTTTGCCAGTTTCTTTAGCAGTTTGGATTAATGTTTCAGAAGCTTCGTAAGAGGACCCACATGGGTTACTCGCATATGTCAATCCTACAAGAATGTAACAGGAAATAGCTGATGCTCGCTACAAAATAAAGGCTTTAGACTTATCACTGGGAAGGAAAACAAAAAAAATCCTTGATTTAAAATTTGATTTATTATCACTAAAAATGCAATAAAGAATTTGCCTACAATACCTACCTTGATCAATTTAAGTACTAGTTTATTTAAATACTTATTTATTTTCCATGATCACCTTTTTCCTTCTATCACACGATGTAATAATTATTGAAATAACCATGTTATTTTAAAAATGCTATTTCTAACAAAAATCCCTTACCAACTCACAAGACACACACATCTGTGTCTTAAGGACTGCTGCCTTTCATTCACAGATCAAAGGTAATATAAAAAGTTGTTGATTTTGAAATGACAGATAATGACATTAAATACAATCGTTGAACACATATGATACGTAAGAACAGACTGAAAGAGAATGAAGAATGCGGTAATACTAGATTCTGACCATTCTCTGAAATAATACATGTATTCTTTCAAACAAAATAGCCTAATAATAGAAAAACATCAGAACAGACATTTCTGTTCTTCTGTAACTCATGTTTTATAACATTTTATACAAATGAGAAGGTTCAAAGGGCACGATCTTTAGGCTTTGATTGATTTATAAATCTATTGATTTATAAATCTGTTGTCAGAGTAATATAAAAATCTTTTCTGTGTTATCTTATTATCTTTTTTCAAAAAAGAGTTTAGATTGTCTTTGAGGTAATGATGCAGCATGACACCTGTCAGGTACGGGTCTGTTAGAAATATTTTTTTTGAAATAATAATGATTGTAATAGTTCATTATTATTAAAGTAGGAACCGATGTCTCGTCACCGTCAGCTTGATGATCTTTCTGCGTGTGACGTAAGCCTAGAAATAGTTTTGTACGAGCTGACGTCATTTCCCGGAAGTGAAACTATCGCAATACGGAAGAGAAGTAACGAAAACAAATATTCGTTTCAAATTTTGTCGAAGAAGACGCCCTTGAATCGAGTTTACCGTTTGGATTAAAGTCTTTTGGTGAAGAATCCGGTTCACGGTGAGATATTGAGGCCGATGCGTTTTTCCTTGTTACAGTAAACAGAGTTTTAGCCGTGAAGTTACTAAGGGAAACGTAGAGACAGCCAAACAGGCGACAGACAACTGCTGTGAAGACAGTCTGGGCCTCCTGTCGCATATATAACTGCTGAGTAATATGGCCCAGGAAATAGGGGATTGTAATCTCAACTAAAATGACTGAAACTTTTGCCACATGACTTTTGCCACATACTGTGACTTCAATGTTATTTTTGAGATTACATTTCTGGGTTCTGCCCGTTGGCAGATCAATCAACTCTTAGTTTGCTTCATAAAATCTTAAAAAAACAAACAAAAACACCCACATGTATAGTTTATTATTAATCGCCAAATGTCTCAGTTTGACCGATTAGTTATTTGACATTAACAAAACGACGATTTGAGAATACCTATTACAATAGTAAAAATAGATTTATGTAGGGCAAAAAACAAAGTAGTTTTTTCTGGTTAAGTTATACAGTATAGTAGATTGTGTATTTTTGAAACAGTGAAGTAAATATTTGCAGTAAATATTTACTGTATATATATTGAATTTTGATCATAGCAATACATTATGACGTCATCCTAATCTGGATTGTGTGATGTTTGACACCATTTAATCACTGATGATAGAGCAATATTAGTGCTAGAAAAGCTTCACTCAATTAATCAGTTTGACTAATATATATATTTTTTCAGTTCTTTTAGTACTTAGTAGGGTAAGTACCAGAGAGGTCAATTTCTTATCTACAAATACCTGATATTCTCAAACCTTGTTTTTTTTTCATGTTACACAGAAATACAATACAACCTTTTTTGACAGACGCCCATTGTCAGCACACAAACTCAAATTTACTTTCCTCAAAAGGAGAATGCTTTGGAATTGCTAGCTTTTATATTCTGTTTTGCCTTTTTACCAGATGGAGTTCTTATTTGGAAAAAGAAAGACTCCAGAGGAGATCTTAAAACAGAACCAAAGGGCACTCAACCGCGCCATGAGAGAACTGGACCGAGAGCGAATGAAGCTCGAGCAACAGGAGAAAAAGATTATTGCTGATATAAAGAAAATGGCCAAGCAGGGACAGATGGTGAGATAGAAGAAAATGGTTGGAGCTGTAAAAGGTCAGAGGTCGTATAGCTGTGTGTTCTTGTCGTCTTCATAGGATGCAGTTAAAATCATGGCCAAGGATTTGGTTCGCACGAGGCGATACGTCAAGAAGTTCATCATGATGAAAGCAAACATCCAGGCTGTTAGTTTGAAGATTCAGACTCTCAAGTCCAACAACAGCATGGCACAGGCTATGAAGGGTGTCACCAAAGCCATGGCCACAATGAACAGACAGGTCTGTGGGACAATCACTTAAAAACATGCGCAGAGTATTTTGATAAGTTACATTAACGGGCTATTGATTCAATTTTTGCAGCTGAAACTGCCACAAATTCAGAAGATTATGATGGAGTTTGAGAAACAAAGTGAAATAATGGACATGAAGGAGGAAATGATGAATGATGCCATTGACGATGCCATGGGGGATGAGGATGATGAGGAAGAAAGGTTTGGGCATGTTTTAATTTACATTTCTTTCCATAATTGTGGCACAGATATATTTCAGTAAAACATGTTATTCCACCTTTGTCACATATCCATCCTGGATGTGTCAAAGGTTCTCAGAGGAATTCACAAAAAACTATCAAATAATTAATGAATTGTGTTTCATGTGTAGCGATGCCATTGTGTCTCAAGTGCTTGACGAGCTGGGTCTGAATCTGTCTGACGAACTATCAAGTAAGAAAACCTCTATTTTAGCACGTGTGTAGATTGTGTACTGATAAGTATTTCACCAGTTCAGATCAAATACACTTTGCAATGCCACAAATTATCATACACAGTGTTTTAGTATCACCTGGAGTATTGCGGGTTTTTCTTTCAGAGGAAGTGAGTTATAATTGTCAAACAGCACCAATGATTAAATTAGATTTGTAAGATCAGTACATTCACTAATGAATATTAGATTTGAATCTTAATATATTCTAAAGTATAATTATTGTGTAAAAAAAACCAAAAAAACAACTTTAACTCACTTTTATGTTTCCCACCAGATCTTCCAGCTCCTGGAGGAAATCTGTCGGTGGCTGGAGGAAAGAAGGCTGAGCCTCAGGCTGCTCTGGCAGATGCGGATGCAGACCTGGAGGAACGGCTGAACAACTTGCGGAGGGACTGAACAGAACACATTGTATCTGATACACACAGTGCTTGTCAGTACAGGTCGAAACACACTCCAATGGGTGTGAAAAGTTAAACTGGCCGAACACCTTTTGTTCAAAGTTTTGTTTTTCTTATTCTGTGTAAATACCTAGTCTGATGGTATCATATTAAGTGGACACTAAATACAAATTGCACCTTTCACAAAGGCCACATTAAAGGATGACATTATTATAAAAGTGGGGAATTGATATGGGTGACATGGAAGAATGAGCATTTTTTTGTACATAGTTCTGGTGTTCTTTGCAACATCATCATCATCGGTTAAATAAATATATGCCTTTCTGTTATAATAAATATCTAGTACTGGCTCTCCAACCAAAATTACAGATGAGGATTATTGTATAAAAGTACATAAATAATAAGACAATGAGCAGAGGTAACATTTTACTTTTAACTGCTTTTGGAGAAATGTAAACTTCAGACTGTATCATTGAGAGCCGTTGGCCATCCAGAAATTCTTCACAAATTGTCCTGGAAGTTACCAGTTGAAACTTGTTGATAATATTAAATTAAAACACAGTTATACATTGATGGGCGGGTGCAGAACACGTTACCCCTCACATGGATCTGTGGAAAACTGCTGCCGTTCCCAGTAAGTCTGACCCAGACAATCTTCTACAGTGTGAGTCATACATCAAAGATTTTGTCTCTGAATTTGCTTGATTTTTATCAGTAGGATTTTTACCAAAGGACTAATGAGGTGTCCTGGTTTTCTTTTGCCTTTTTCGTTGATCAATAAACATTTTTTTCCAGAATAATTCAACAGAAGTTTGTTCTTTCTGCAATGTTAAAATAACATGACATTTTTGTCCTATTTTTTGATAATTTCTTGTCCCTTTTGCATAATAACTAAGCCAGCTCATTGGTTAAATAGCTAACCTTAAATTCATCCAGATCTTTAAACCTATGTCAATTTATTTGTCTTTTGAGTTTTAGATTGCTGCTGCGGATTCACTGCTATTTAGCTAAACATCATCGACATTAACTTTAAAAAAGAAAAGATGTGTTTTTACATTTTAAAATTCTGTTAGCCGTACAACAACTATAATCAGGCCAAATCTGTGTATCAAAGAGAAGTTACTTTTATTCCAAAACAAATTAAACTTTGCAAATTTGTCAACAAACAATTGTAGAACAATATTGGATGAACTCCACACTTCTGACATTAAATAATAAAAAAATAACCATGTTATAGCCATGTTTTATATACACTGGTTTTCCAAGAGCTATGTACATGACGAGAAGATTGTTAGTTTTTTTCCAGCTGCAGAAGAGCTGGTGCATCACATTTCAGAGAAAATGCAGCAAGGAAACATCAGCAAAGGCTAAAAACGGCGACTGTAACGGGTTAATTCAGAGATGAGAAGATTAATTGGAAGCGCTTGAAGAGCCTACTGGCGTACATCGCTATAACTACAGCTAGCAGAGATTTATTGTTCTTTTGAATGTCAGCATCATAAAAAAATGCATCAGCATTTTGTGTAATATCTACTGGATTCAAGTGTTGAAAACACAAAGATTAATTGTAAGATTTTTCATCAGATTCCCTTGTGATGGAAAAGTATAAGAGCAGAGCAAGTCATGGCTCCAAAGGCATTTTCTTCCCTCCATTTTTGCAGCACACTGAACAGCAGTGATTTTCTGTTCTGGGACTCAGCCATGCTTTTTTGGATGCAGCCATGCAATAAAGAAAATAAAGAACAAACAGGTCACTGAAAATGATGTTGGCTTTACCCAAACAGAACTTTTTGTGCCATTGTTTAAATGAACACAAAACAGTGATTTACAACCATGGTGGCTGCATTTACGATTTACATCGACTACTGTATCTGCTTTTCTTTTCTTAAAAAACATGCTTTGTGAGGCTCAAAACTCCACAGATCACATTGAACATTGATATAACCTCACCTGAAGTTGTGTGCAAACATCAATTATAGGCAATACATAGCACAACACAGTCAGATATTGACTTTTTCTCACTTTGATGCCAAGAATGAGTGATGCGACTGCCAGGAGCGGAAAAGCTGTTAGCACTACTGCTCTTTTTTAAAATCTATATGGCAACAAAACTTGAAAACATCTCTTATGTAGCTGCTATTATCAGCTGTCTATGCATTTAGAATCAGACTAAACATTCACTTTTGTTGAATCCAGCCAGATTCTGGATGAGTGGTGCAACTCTGGTTGATCATCTCTCAGTCACGTCGCTGAACACTAACATTATTTGCTAAGAAGAAAGTGACGTGTTTTCTCGCCCACTGCTAACTTCAATCTTTCAGTATCAAGCAAAGAAGCTGGGTCTGAGACTGAATATACAAATGACACCTACAGACACAGTTGTCTCTTTTTGATTTTTTGTTTTTGCTTGTATGTTTTTTTAATACTATGCTGGAGATCAGCTGTTCTCTGGTGACAAATCGAGGCTGGAGAGTCGTTCAATCTTCCGGAGACTGAAAGCAACAGCGGTTATTACACAACAACCGATTGACCTGTGTCGTATGCCAACATGACCAACGTGGCATTGTGTAATGCAGACAAAGCCAATATCTCTCTATATTGCTGACAATGACCAGTGTTTCTCACTTCCGACAGGTCCGGTGAGGTGTGTGTTTTTTGGGCACCTCAATGCGACATCGGCTGCGGTCGTCCAGCCAGGGCAGCTCGAAGTTCCTGGTAGAAAAGAAATTATATTTCAAAAAATTAAAGTTCGGGGTGAATATCACTGATCATTATCACATTGTTCCAGGCAGATTACAATGATGGGACAATGATGTTCATAAAGAGACAGATAAGGTGATCTACTAATGTGACCTCCACAACACACTTATTTTTGTTCTTAGAAGTTTCATCGTTACTTCTATTGATTTATCTTTATCCAGCCCCCCACCTCTTAACCCTTTCCAGGACTGTGGAGGGCTGGAGCCAATCACTGCAGTCAATCTGCCAGGGCGGTGACTTATGACCTCACTGTTGTTTTAACCTCATCTGTTTTGAGAGTCAACTTTAAAAGAGTTAATATTTTTCTTGTTGTCTTTAAATCACAAACATTAGCAGGATGAAACACAATCAGAGAGAGGACTGTGGGCCTACTTACTGTTGTGTGATTTTGGGCAACGGCCGGCCAAACGCAACCACAGGCAAAAAAGGAGTGACCACTATAGTCTCCACTGGAAGAAAAGAGATTTTTTTTTAAATTTCTGGACTCTCTACTTAAAATACATCACGTTACATTTCAGCCAGTTCTGATTCTGCCCTAAAGAGCCTGCAGTACCATCTTCTGTGTCGGGATAAAAGGATGAAATATCTGGCTCAGTCTCCTGCACCACTTTTTTCCTGTTCATGCGCTGCTGTAGCCGCTGGAACATGCGCTGCTCCCTGATTCGCTGGATGTCCCATCTAAAAAATAAAAAAGGATTTATAGATTTAACATAAATGATTAAAAATACAGCATGGGTTTAATGTCTACAATAACAACAAATTGTTTTCATTGCATTTTTCTTTTCTGCAAAAAAAAAATCTTTATAACATCTTTATTAGACAACAGAGTTAACATCAGACTAAATGTAACATAGGATATGGCAAAAAATAGATTACCATTTATATTTTCAAACTTAGTATTTCCTGCGTCTTTTTAAATAGTAAAATAAGATCTGATGTGTATTGTTGTCATACCTTTTCCTTCGTTTTTCATCCAACTCCAGCTTTGCGTGCCGTTTCAAAAACACACCGTCATCCAGTGGCTTGACACAAAGATAATTTTTTCATTAATTGTGACAAATTATTTTGTTTTATGGCCTTGTGTTAATGGCCTTGTATTACTTTTCAAACATCACAAAGATGGCATTATCGAGCATTTCTGGTTCAGAAACTCTTACCTCCAGTGCGTTCACGGCCTCTTCGTCGTCCGCTAAAGGCTCAATGTAATTCTCTCTCCAGGATGGAACTAACGAGCAGCAGAGGAGAGTCACAAAAATAAAGTTCATTATGGACCAGGACATTAGAGGACAGACTAATTAGTGATGGAATTTAGGTTAGGCTTACAAACAATCAGCATATCATGAACTACATGAGGAGTCCACTCACTGGCCACCTCTTCCTCCTTTTTTGGGGAAGTCTCACGCAGAGGGGAGAGGGGAGGTTGATTCCAGCAGCAGAGGTACATCTCAGTGGTCGACATGAAGGGCAGGTCTTCTATCTGGTGGTTTAGATCAAGCTCCTCTTTGTATGGAAGCAAACTGTCCTTTTCTGTGGCAGACCTGGTGGGAACCGTCTTCTCTGGCGTGTCTTTCGCGCGCAGTTCTCTGTGTGTGGGTGAGCCGGGTGGAATATCGGATTTCTGCGGACTAAGTTTGGCACTTTTGCTCCGAGATTTCTGGGCTTTCACATCCCCAAAGCAAGACTTTCTGTGAAGTCAAAGGAGAAAAAAAGGCAACAATATGACCTGACATAGAAATTGCTTTACATTGCAATGACAATTTTGCCAATAACGGGTAAAATTACCTCTTTTGACCTTTACCACCTCGAATGAATGGAAGAGAAGCGCCTTGGTTGGACTGAGGAGTCTCCTCTATATCCAGGTCCCACATGTCCTCCTTATCTGGAGTCCATGGTTCCAATGGCTGAAAAAGGCGCTTGTCACGAGGTGGGTCCTTTTTTGTAAGTTGCAAGCGACGTTCCATACGCTCAATACGTGCAAGCAACTGCGATGAAGAGAAAGACAATGAGAAACATGTAATTTTAAAAGAATCCAAGCAAATACAGCAAGATCACATTGGTACAAGTGTTCTCACCGTCTCTTTGTCTGCTTTGAGCTCATCTATCTCCTTGTCTTTGGACTGCAACTGTTGCTGCTGCTGTTCAATGAGGTCCAGTTGCAGCAGGACAATCTGTCGGAGGCAGTTGGCCTGCGTGTGTGGATTGGCGGGGGTCTTTCTAATGTTCCTCCATTTGCCCTCAGTGGAGAGTTCGATGGATGCGGTGCCAACAACCCCAGAGACGACGCCTTTCGCACTGTCGTCAGCACCAACATCTTTGGGGCTGTTGTTCACAGCCATCTGAGGGTTTTCCATGTTGTCAACAGAGAGGGGTTTACCTTTCACTGGGGTTCCCTCACCCCCCATTGGTCTGACAGGGGACAACACCCCCACACTTTTGTTTCTTCTAACTAATTCTGCAACCAGGGCAGTGAGGTCAACTTTGCTTGTCATGTAATCAGGGTCTAAGACCTGAGATTTGCTCAGGATTTGGCCCTTGTGCACGTCTTGTTGAACATGTAGACACCAGTAGCAGCAGAGTTAAGTCAAAGTTGATGATGTTGGTGTTCTGCTAAGATCTCAGTCATAAACAACACAGAGTCTTCTCATCCTGCAGCCCCTCTGTGATACCACAGCAATGAGGTTTCCATGTGAACCAGGCAACTTTCATCCTGCAGACAAATTGAAAACCATGACCTTAAGGCTTTCCTAAAGTTTGAGTTACAAAGAGAAAACTTAATAAGTATAGGCAAAGACCCACCAAATGTGCTGCCGGCTTGATGAAAGCTAAAGATTCACAAAAGCAGAGCAAAAGTCTGTTTAATTTTTTTAACACAAAACAAGAAAAAAGTCTTGATCATTGATTTGTGGTTATAACCTATACTGCGAAATCAATCAAATTTAGACCCCCCTTTAAAATATCATTTTAGGTTTCTTGTAAGAATTTGTAAAGAGTTGTATATGTAAGTTGTATCAAGTTAGTAGTTAGCTGGCAGTTCATGTAGAGACCGCTAATATAATTTTAAGTCAATTACCTACAATATTGAAATTACTACGAAAATTACCCATCAATACAAGCAAGTACAATATGGGTTAGAATTAATTAAATGTGGATAAACCAATAGAAACTGCAGCAACACAGGCATGGACACGACGCAGCCTACTGTTGTAAAAAGACCCACGCTACGTTTAAAATTCAAGCTAAACAGCTTTCGCACTGCAATGCCAAGACGCAGCCATTATATACGAGATAAAGTTAGTATGTTAGACGGACTGGGGTAGACGGGAGAAACCACGAGCAGTCGGGAGTGGCTGTAGGACACAGACAGCAGCGGCAGCTTCTCCTCCATTTTGAGGAAAAACAATAACAGCTAGCTCGTAGGCTAACGCTAACCGGGCATCTCCGCCAGTCATTTTTGCCTCAGGAACAACGGGACCAAGATCACGACGTCATAAAAACACTATTTGCACACGGCTCTTTTCTATACTGCACGTCGAGTTTTTATAACTCACCTCTTCTAAAAACCGAGACCACCTGCAAATGTCTTCATGTTCCCTCCTCAGACTCGTTTTAAAGCGCCTACAACTGCGCATGCGTAATATGTTTACAGGCCATTTCTTGTGCTTTGTAGGATTTAAAAATAAAAGATGGCAGCAGAGGGAGATAGAACACAATTTCATATCATGAATCCACCCAACCTGTACTCGCCTGTACAGTTGAAATGTCCGTTAATAATAAACATCACGTGTTTCTTTAAATTTGCTTAAAAATGTATGATTGGTGTTTTGGGGTTGGGTTTTATATCCACATTAGATGAGCAACAGTCTTTTTTTCCACTCATAGATACATAGAAACATTATTTGGAGTTAGTGTGTTGCATGCCTCAAATTGATTAAAAATTATATTTATTGCACTAAATACAAAAAGGAAATGAGAGTAATAAACGTATATTGAAATGTATAGTAAAGTATTAAATATTAAAATCAAAACAATTAAACGTTTCTTTTCTTTTTTCGTGGAAGTGCATTGACACGCACTAGTCATTACAACATATATCCGAAAGGTGGCAGCAATGCAAACTGACAATAAAACATTCAGTCGAAGAAGAGGACCGCCACTGTTTATTTCCGGTTACTCAAAATGGAAACTCTCCATTCGGTTGTCATCAAATATCCCGGAATATTTTAGTAATGTTTATATGTTGACGCCTTTCGGGTTACAGAAAAACTTCGCGCAAGTTGCAATCTCGTTTATTTTTTCATTCCGTCATAAATACACCCGTGTTATAGTGGTATTTGCCGGACATTAGGCAAAATGAGAAGAGGAGTTGGAGCAGGAGCAATTGCTAAAAAGAAATTGGCCGAGGTAGAGCTGTTTTGTTGAATTGCTGTGTATTTGTAAAGACGTGTAGGAGTGGTTAGCAATAACGTAACTCATAGTATTCCCGAGGAGAGCCGAGTGAGTTTAATTCGTAAAATGTTTTTATTTTCTCAGGCCAAGTACAAGGAGAGAGGGAATGTCCTTGCAGAGGATCAAATTGCTCAGGTGATACTACAAATATGTTGTATTTTTAAGAGAAAAATAAGTTGCCGTCCGGCCAAAGACTGGTTGTGGTTGGTTGCTTGGAAAGTAAACAAAGTTATTTTGTCAGGATGACATGAAGATTAGCTTAAATTGAAACTCTGTCGGCACGAACCAATTCCTTTGATTTATATTCCTAAACTCAGAGATGCTAAAGAAATGGAAATATGCCATACCAATGTCGTGTATATATGATCATTATTGTTTAAACGTGCCTTGCACTGATTTGCGTCACAGATGTCAAAGCAGCTAGAAACCTTCAAGTCGAACCTGGAAGAATTTGCCAGCAAGCATAAACAGGAGATCAGAAAGAACCCTCAATTCAGGGTTCAGTTCCAGGAAATGTGTGCCACCATCGGAGTTGACCCGCTTGCCTGTGAGATTTATTTTGTCTATACAAAGTCGTTATCACTTGTTGTGCTCAGAGGTTACCTCACAAATTATTTTGTTTTTCTCCATAGCTGGAAAAGGTTTTTGGTCTGAGATGCTTGGAGTTGGAGACTTCTACTATGAGCTTGGTGTGCAGATTATTGAAGTGTGCCTTGCCCTGAAACACAGAAATGGAGGTCTGTGAATGCAACTATATTAATGACACAATGTCATGAATGTTGTTTTTGTTCTGTATTGTTTATCACCCAATGTTTGCTTTCAGGGCTTATTACCTTGGATGAACTACATCACAGAGTACTGAAAGGAAGAGGCAAATATGCTCAGGATGTGAGCCAGTAAGTTTCACTTGTCAAATATTTTTTGTTTGTTAGCCACCACACTGTTTAACACACACCTTTTCACCATCCATTTAGTCAAGTAACTATCTCTGATATTATTTATAATAATGTTGAATTGTTACCTTTATCTAAATGCCATATCTGGATTATGTGCCACTCAGAGATGATTTGGTGAGAGCCATAAAGAAACTTAAGGTGATGGGTAATGGTTTCGGGATGATTCCTGTGGGAGGTTCCTACTTGGTGCAGTCTGTTCCAGCAGAACTTAACATGGACCATACTGTGGTTCTACAGCTGGCTGAGGTGAGACTCAGCATCACATTCTACCTTTTAATGACACTTCTTCAGATGTAGTTATAAATCTGTTAATATTTTTGTTCTATTTTAGAAAAAGGGATATGTCACAGTGAGTGAGATCAAGGAGAATCTCAAATGGGAGAAAGAACGAGCTTGTCACGTTCTGGTAAGTTTTCTAGGGCTTAAATTTGACTTTTATTATTCTGGGTGACTCAAGGCCTTAAAAAGCATTGGAGATCTTCCCTTGAGACATCTGTCACAAAATCTTCAACTTGTATTTTATACAATTCTGAAGTGTATTACATGCTAAAGAACTGGGCCTCAATTCTTCATGGCCAGACTTTTGTAAGAAGCAGAACTAATGGTTTATATTATTGCAGCATTATGTGCAAAGTAAAAGTTGAATATGGATTCTTCTACAACTCTTATACACTTTAGAGCAGGGGTCACCAACCTTTTTGAAGCTGAGAGCTACTTCGAGGGCACTTAGTAATACAGAGAGCTACTTGTTTGATACAGACTTCCCGAACAATGTTATAATAATCAGTTGTGGGACATACAATAGCAGACACTGTTTTTACCATCGTCATTGCACCCATTTGAGTATCATTGCAAGTGTAACTAAATGAAAATGCACAGTAACAGTATAATTTTTGACCCTCTTGTTGACTAGTTTTATTTTGAGAACATACCCCACAGGCACCTTAGGTAGTCCACATTGGTGACCGCTGCTTTAGAGTAATTGCATGTCTGTAATCTAGACGATCAAATGTGACAGGTGTAGTAGAACGGCTACTCGTTATATTGAACCTATGAATGCAGAAAACTTAAGAAAATATATTGTGAATTGCCATTAATACATAACAATGTGCAGTCGCAATTTGGGTTTCTGTTACGGCAAACACGTATACACATACACTGTTCTAACACTCGATCTAAAACAATATGTTTCCATTCTGTCCCTGTGTTTCAAGGATCACCTGCTGAAAGAAGGCCTGGCCTGGTTGGACTCTCAGTCAGCTGGAGAAGCCCAGTACTGGCTGCCGGCACTCTTCTCCGAGCTTTCATCTCGTGACATCACACCAGAGGAGGCTAGTCAGATGACACCTTAAAAAGGATTCGATGGAGCTGACCTGGACAAGAGCTGCTGACAGTTTTAGAGACATGTTGGTAAACAAAATGTGCGGCTCCTGTGAGGGAGCTGGCACGGTTACTATAGCCTGGAGTCTGAGCAAAGTGAAAACTCTGCTCATTAGAATCTCCTCGGGAACTTCTATGCATCAAGTGTACTTATGGTGTAACACAGATAATGAATGCAGTTATTTCTATTACATTGTACATGATATCAAACTCGGTGTAAAATGTCATGTGATGTGGCTATGATGGTAAATTGTTAGTTAATGTTAATTCTTTTTCAATAAACTAAACAGGTAATAATTGATTTGTCCAGACATAAACAGAGAGAACCCAGTTAAACACTATTAGACTTTTTTTTATTTTCTATCGTGTGATAACAAACACAACTCCTACTGTAGTATACATTTTGAAGTAATTTAAGATATTAAGTAGCCTAATTAATTAAGTATATGTAATCAACAAACCTTAAGAGATTGACTCTTTTGAAAATAGCCATAATGCTTTGTTGCATTTTAAATAGGTATAGGTAATGTATATTCTGTCTTTTTCACCTCATAAGACTAAAACTTTAATATTTATGGAAATTTATTGTTTAATATTAAGGCTGATTAAGTAAAACGAACTGCTCTCCGACATCTGGGGAGGGTGCTGTAAACATAAATTTAAAATTTTGTCAAAAAGAAAAATACATTTTTGACAAAGAAACCATACCCCTCCCTGATCTCTCACTTTCTCTTCTTCTTGATGACAGCTCATACTCGTTGATTTGCTTGGGATGGAAAGAACAAATACAGGAAAAAACTGACAAAGAGCAATGTCACTACATTAAACGAACAACCATTTTCTTTCAGTGGTCTTTTAAAAGACAGGGATTACTTATCATTTGAAACTAATCAGTTTGACATTAACATTGAACCAAATGAAGAAGGAATAGAGAAGAGTTAAATGTAAGCTGACTCTGATATTACAGTATGTTATGATTAGGGCGCATATGTAAAATAAATTAAATGTAAATTCATAAAATGAGCGTTCTGGTGCCTGGTAAGGACACAGAAACTATAGAGGAGACAGTGATTAGTCATCTGTGCAGTGATTGTTTAAGGCCATTTAAAACCACGTGAGAATATTTGAGCAGAGATAATGTTGCACGTGGTGTTTGCAGAGGAGGTGTCTCCCCCCAAGAGCTTAGGAACCTGATGGCAGTGTAACATACTTGGAAAACTTTTGAATCTAAATATAGATGCTTAAAACGTGGTATTACACAAGAGCTCGAATGAATAAAGTAGATCAGAGGACAAACTGCAGATTTAGCCATTGATTGTGGTCGAGCTGTAAGGAGTTGCCTGTTAATTTGAAATTATGTATTCTACACATTCTATAATGAATCTGTCTTTTTTTAGACTAACAGCTAAAGCATTTTGGCATCAACTTGACTCCTAAATACTAACATGCCATGAGCAGAATAACACATTTCATAGAGTGTATACAGCATACGGCCACTAGATCCATAAGACGTCCAAGTCATATCATACTGGACCACATCTCTGGCCCCCACTGCAGACCTCACAGCTCGTGGCTGTAGACGTGGTCTTCAAACACGGACTGTTCCATGGTGTCACAGACCAGTGAGCACCACGGACACAGTCTGTGGCTCTGCTCGTGCTGCTCCAGTTCCTCCTGTGTGATGCCGGGGAAACTCTCCTGGCAGTGACGACACACCAACGACTGCGGGTGGACAGAAATAGGCGCGGGTCATCACAGGCGGTAACAGAATAGGGGCAGGTTGTGTTTTAAGACGGTGGTTAAAATAAAACTCTAAACAACAACTGAGATGCCCTCAGGTCAAATGTGTGGATACAATTTGGAAACTGCTCTTTCTTTAGCTCCTCCAACAGCAGCCAGTATGAAACTTACATTTTAATTTGCTCCAGCTCTCGTTCTACAATCAAGTAATGTGACTCACCTCTTCCACTTGATCTGCAACATCATCTGCAAGAAAAGATGGAGCATTCAATATTCAATGTAAAAGAAGAGCACTACATTCAGAATCAAAGTTTTGTACTGTCCTTTAAAGGTCAGTTCAAAACAAAGTTATGGTAACATCAAACTGGTCCAAACCCCAGTTGAACTTTAGTCTTCCCTGATGTCAACAATAAAAAGGGGTTTTCCACAGAGACGTCCATCTCATTGATTTGTTCTTAGTGACTCACCAGCACATGTTTATTAACAGCTTCCTTTGTTGAAATATTGAACATAGCAATGATACCAGGTCCACTTCAGGTAAAAAGACAGAACTCTATGTCTGAAATACCTCACAAACCCAGGAAGTATTGCAGGATTCAAGAAAGGTGAATATCTGCTAAAATAATAATTAAACTAAATTCATCAAAAACTAAATGAGTCAAAGAGAACTAGACATTAAACCTAACTTACCATAACTCTGACAAAATAAAAACTATAAAAAGGCAAAGTCCACATGAAAAGACAAGACAGAGATAAAGACAACAATGATAAATGAAACTGTCCCCAAAATAGTTAAGCTGTAGCTGACTGTTGTTTTTTTAAAAAGCCAAAATACACCAAACTCATAGAAATAAGTTACATTACAAAAAACTGTAGCATAAACAGTTAGAATGTAGCCAAAGAAAACAAAATGTTAGGTCAGAATTAGCTGCAGGAGGTAAAGTGATATAAAAATGACAAAAAAAGCTTTAAAAACCTGGGGAACAGTTGCTGACTAAATAGCTTTAATAATACCAAATGCTTAAAATAGCTAATAGTTAGCCAAAAACATAGCATAAACCTTGAAGCAGGATAGTTGAATCATCTGCTTAAGTTGAACTTGATGAAAGAATGTAATACAATTTAGAAAAACTGTTTTCTCTTCCTCTATCTGTACATCAGATTAAGTCCTACCCACCTATGTTTTCATACAAGTGATCTGGCTGGTCAGGAATCTGCTCACTATGGTTGGTTGTTGTGTTTCCAGAGTTTAAGGTCTCATCCAGCTGCTCCCGTCGAGCGTCATGGGCGTTGTGAGCCGCACGGAGGTCGGAGTAAGCCCTGCGCAGGCCCTCAATGTCATTCTTGAGACTCTGAAAATGTCAGACAGTAGAGGGTGAGCAGGTATATTGAGTTGACTTTAAACAGTGTGCACATTTGTGTGTTCGTACCTGGTTTTCTCCAGCCAGTTCGTCTTTCTCCTGCATCAGGAGCCTCATCATGTGTTCCTTCTCTTCTATGATCATATCCTTATCTGCAATGGATTCAAGAGCCTCTTTAAACTGCAGCTGAAAGACAACACAGAGAAAAGGTAAATTCAGGTTCCTCTGCTTGGGAAGTAAGGTTTTGGAAGGGGAAGGGAGGAGAACACATTTGTTTTGTTGCTTGATCTTACCTCAAACTTGTTACTTTTGCGTTGTTCCTGTTCAAATTTCATTGCCAACGCCTCATGTTGCTTTCCCATTTCCTCCTGCTCTCCATCCAACCTTTCAGCTTTTGTCCTAGCCTTTCTGCTCTCCTCCTTCTCGGCAGCTAAACTGGCCTGTGAGTTCTGTAGCTTGGAGAGCAGAGACTGACACTGCTCCTATGGACAAAGCACTGTTAGCCAATTTAGCTTTGTGTGACATGTGAACTTTGTTTTGTATTTGTATGTGTTGCCACCTTCAGCTCATCCATGGACAACTCCTGCTTGGTCTCCTGCGCTGACAGCCTCCTGTTCTCCCTCTCTATGTCCTCCATCCTCTGTGTGGCAGCTTTTATCTTCCGCAGCTCCGTAGTCACGTTCTCTTTCTCTTTCTCACTACAGTCAAGGTCAACCTGTCAGTGAATAAAACAAACTTAATCACAGACCAATGAGTAAAAATTAAAAAAGAAATACATGCAAATCTAGCTGTAAACAGGTTTAACCTGTAGAAGTTGAAGGTTGTCTGTTGTTTTCAACAGCTCTCGTTCTTTTTCTCTGAGGCTGTGGTTGAGCCTGGGGTGGAGTGAAATATCATGATAAAGCTGGAATGTTTGATAGGATTGATATTTAAAACTAAAACCAATAAAACTTTACTCACAGTCTGATCTCATCACTCTGAGAATCAACCTTCTGCCTCGCCACCTCCAGCTCATCCTTCAGCTGGTTGATCTTGAGGGCAGCCCGATCGCACTTTTCCTGACTGTGTTTCTGGGGAAAAAAGGTGCATTTTACAGAAGAGGACGAATTTATGACACTGTCAGAGCCTCTAACCACAGGATGACATTCTCTTTACCATCATCTCCCACAATGACGCAGTACTCTGCTGTGGAGTGTCTTCTTGCTTTGATTTTTGAACCAGTAGCTCCTCCTAAATGTGAAATTTTATTTCAATTAAGTTTCAGTCGCTTTTCAGTTTTTAAGCATTTAAGAAAAAACAAATTAAAAGCCAACCTTTAAATGCTCCATTTCCTGCTGTTGCTGCTGCACCGTGTTCTTTAAATTCTGATTCTGGTCTTTGGTTTCCTCCAGTTCCGTGAACAGCTGAGTCTTTTCTTTCTCTTTCTGCTCACTTAGACTCTGCACAAATTAATGACATTGCGATATCAAAGTTCACTGCCTGGGAGAGTTAGTCTGTTCTCTCTGTTGCACAATGAGCAAACAAACATTTCTACTACCATAATGTTGTAAACCTATTATGCGTACTTTTAAGATGGCCGCCGCCTCATCTTTTAATTTTAAATCTCTCCTGAGGTTTCCATTTTCTTCTCTTGTGTGATCCAACTCTTTTTGGAGTTTAGCTTTTTCATTATTACTCTGTTCCACCTGTTCCTATAGTACAAGAAAAGACACAGGATGTCTGCAAAGAGCTATGTTTGTTTTCAGGAAAAAAGAAAAAAACATTGATTTCTTTTCCACTCTCTGTGTTCAGTACCTGTGTTGTAATAACCAGGAGGTCTGTATCATCTGGACAGCCTTCAGTGCTTTGCTCTTCTGTGTTTTTGAAACAGAATGGAGTACTGGCTCCTCGCACTTGGCCAGTACTGTCGACATAGCAGAACTGGTAAAACTCAATCACATCCTTTGGCAGGTAGTATTCTGACGTAACAAGACCAGGAAGAAACATAGCCATCAAATATTAATAGATTTTTTGGCCATGTTTTCCCTTCTTTTTTCTTTTTTAATACTTTAGTTTTAGGTTTTTTTTTCAAACTTTAGTTTTGCTTAAACATTGAATCTGGAAAAACCAAAGCTTAATGTTACAAACACATGAGGAATTAATTTTGAAATAAGACACACATCAGTGGTATTTGTTTCTTGTTATGTCTCTTTATCTGTCGCCTTTCGAGTTACTTTTTAATTTAAATATTTTTTTCACAGGCCAACAACAAAAAACAAAACAAAATGTATGTGCTATAACATAGGGCATACACCGCTAATACTGCAAATGTTGCCAGTATATAGGAGCTACATTATATACTGGCAGGCCAACTCTAGTTCACATTTGATATGAGCTCGCCGGCCAAATATAATTACACTACGGGCAAGATTTGGTTTGATCTGAGCTAACCAATAGTTTTGTGTAATTCTAAAGCACTAAATTATTGTGTAAAATATTATATGGGCAGCACTTTGGTGTTTTTTTAAAATATGCCTCCTGTTTAAACCGCCCTGCACCAAAAACAAATGTGTCTGCGGTTTGACTGTGAATCTGTCTCAGCAGATCAGATTCATACTTAACCTGCTGACATATAACATGACCCGAGCAGCTTAAAGACACAAACCAACCTTCAGTCAAAGCCAAACTCTTCCTTACCCTTAAAAACAGCCTGTCTCACCACTGACCCCTGTCCTTCTACATCAGGAGAGGGCTCTGTCCACACAAAGGTATGGTAATCTTTTGCTGTACTCCATCCCACCTGTAAAAAAAGGTAAAGAAATCAAACCCAACCCAAACCCACAAACCTTACACAACAAATTTAATGTTTTTCCCCCTCACCTTAAAAATGCCCACCCAGTCTCTGGAGTTAGGCTGTAAGCCTGCTGTGAGGGTGTAGTCACAGGTGATGGAGGTAGAAGGTGGATAGGAGTGAGGGATGTTGTTGAAGATGACCTGAGAGAAGGCTGGAGCTGAGGGCTCTGTTGATGCTTCGACCTCTACAGGGGTCTCCATCAGCTCATCAGCTGCTGAGAGATCAGAGCTGCTATTCAACCCAAACATTGCAGGCAAAATTTGTATAAATCTGAACCCTCGTTTTTGCTTCTGCGGGACAGTAAACTTTTCATAAGGTGGGATGTCAAACAGTTTTTGTTATGAAAGGTATTCTCCTCTTCCTGTTGTCAGTGCTTAATTACTACTACGTAGTATTGTGAAACTACTAACTATAACTATTGTCTTACTTTCGTGGGTGTGAAAGTCATTAAATCAAGTTTGCCACACTTCTGTCATACTAACACTGTTTTCTAACAGTTCGCGTAACAACAATATTAAAAATTAAACATTTGACATTTACTGGGAAACAAACAAACAAAAAAGTAGAAACCGAAAGTAAACGAGAAAGCCCGAGTTTGGATGTTTAAGCTTAGACAGCTGATTCTGATGCATGACGTGTGGCAATAAACAAAAAGAAACAAGTAATTTACACAATTTTGAGGGAAAACAATAAACTTACTCAACACTTGGCTGTCACTTGCCGCGAAGCGCTCTTGGCCTGACGCTGTGACGCTTTCAAGGATGACTCGGACACTTGCTCACCGGAACTGCAGTTATGGTAAACAACGCTAGTGCCTTAGTCCCGCGATATATATTTTATTTATTTTTCCCCAAACCATGGCCAATTACACCTACAAAATTGCTATGATTAAGTATCAAACGTATCAATAAAACGTTTTTTAAATAAATGTACATGATTTATAAAATAAGGTTTAATGTGGTAAAACTGTTGTGTTACTTGAGCATCACAAGTTTTAAAATATCGAAAGTATTTAGTAAAACCATGCAAAGCTGTTCATTCAGCAAAATACAAATAAACAACAAGCAGCATAATGAATAAACAAACACAAAATAACTATATATCTCACTGAATTAAAATAAGCGAATGCAATTATACAAAAGATATTCAAATGATATAAATACCAAAAGTGACGAACATGCTTCAAAACTATACTACACGCTAGGAAAATACTAAAGGACATAAAAAAGTACCACAATTTTACCCGGAATTGACTTCAAACGGCCCTAATGCTGTCACGTCAATGTTATTTGTCTATTCCTTTAAAAAAATGTACATGGTATTTGTGCAAGTTGCAATATGGGAACTGTAGTCAAGTTTTTGACAGCGATTATTTCACCAAAATGACCACTGGAGGGAGCCAGACTCTTTTCTTTTTCTGATTCGGATTGGTAAAAGGTATGCTAAAAGCCGTAGTACGTACATTTAAACAGCTTAAAACTTCAACAGCTCACAAGTCCTCCAGCTCAAGTAACAAAACAAAATATTAGGAATCCTAGGAAACTTTACTATACTATAAAATACTATAAAAACACAAATGTGATGCCTCAGGTCGGGTGTACCATAAATCATCGGTGAGCTAATAGCCTATCAGTCGAAAAGACCTTCATGGGCCACTGTCTCTGATTGGCTGAGCTTGAGTAGCTTCTGGGATGGTATACGTTTACATGCGTAACACTAAGGAGCGCCGAACAAGGACTTGAACGCGCCAAAGGGGAATAAAATCAACAGAAACAACGACAGAACCGACAGTGCATACGTCTGTTTGGTCAGTGCTGGTCAAGCTGAACAACTTTAGTAACGGTAATGTCTGGTATTTAATCGCATTAAAAGTTGAATTTAGCTAGCCATGTCGACTCGAGGCATCCCGTTACCACGGCAACGACACGAAACCTGTAATATACACTGAAATGTTGCAATGTCCAGTCTAACAAAGCGTGTTTTTTTTTTTAAATTTGATGCAAACCTAATGTTTTATTTGATTATAATTGTTTTATTCTAATAAAACAATAACTGTGGCCATAGAATATGAAGCTTAAAATAATAGACTAAATTGTCCCAGAGACATGATCATAAACATAAATCTAACAACGAGGAGAACTTCGTTCTGTTGGAATGTTCACAGTAAAAAAGTTTCTTGGGAAAAGAGATGTCACTGAAAAAACAGGCAAACTACGCCTTACTCTTTCCAGGCCTTCTTTCAGCTCTGCTTTAATTGTGTTACTTCTGATTCTGAATAACATTGAAATATTGTATATGTAAGTTTGACCAATTTCTTCTATTTGTGTCATATATGTTCCTTTGGTATTAATTTTGTTTGTTTATTCAATAAACTAAAATCAACACAAATCACACAGCCCTAACTGTAGCAAGACAGATATTTAAAGATTGTCATTGGCAGCTGGTGTAATCCACCCTGCTCTCTCACTGTCACGCAAACACACAAATTAAATACCACCAAAAGCCCATGACTTCGCATGACAGACAATAGTGCTGGAATCTTAGCAGCTGATCTTTAAAGCATCACAATGACAAGTAAAGGTTGATTAGTAAGTAGGCAACGGTATAGAGTGTCAGTTGATGGTTAATTCATAGTGAACAAGTCATTAATCAAGGCACTGCTGTTGTGTGATCCTACAGATCATTACAATCCAGACGTCTGGATTGATCATATGCTATAAATATATTACATCCATGGTTATCTTTTATCATTTGCCTTCTGTTCATTATTTTAATTAATATCATTTTGATTTGTTGAACTTAAGCTGTGGAGGATGAATGTCCAACCTGCTCACTTTTCACCACACACTGTCACCACCTTTCAGCAAAGATTTTGGTTTAACAGCAGGGAGGCATTGAAAGGTTCTCCTCCGATTTCAATGAACAAATATCAGGGACTGTGCCTCAGCGTCCACCTTCCCGCTGAGGTCTCCTGCTCGTTTTCTGTCCATCATGTCAAGAGCCTGGATCAGGTGTTGGTCCACACAGTTTCTAATTGGTCACCAGATCCACCTGCAGGCATGCCTGTGGAGTGTGTAAGTCAATCTGAACAGAAACATCCTTGTGCTGATACTTATCGAGTACGTGTGTATTTTTTTATTTTTAACTCCAGATACAGAAGAGTCTCTTTGTCTGCTGAGGAGTGACGCTGCATATTAAAAAAGTCTAAAAGGAAACTGCTGGTGCAGTATAGCCTTGGTCAACCATCACCTGATCCAAGCAAATGTAGGCACAACGATGCAGGTGAGTAACAGTCACATCTGAAAGGATGTCCGTGAGCCTTAACTGTGTCCTTATTATTAGGACACACGCAGTTTAAAAGATGTTGTTGGGTCAGTGGAATGGCTCTAAAAATATTTCTGACTGTTGACTTATTTTCTATAAATGTAAAACTGCAATAATGTGCTGATGCACCAACAAACAGATTACAACAACAACTTACACCTGATGCACAGTATGAGCAGTAGTCTCACATTGGCGGACACTGCAGCCAAAGCTAAATAACCTGGAAGATTATTATTAAGTCATTGTGGACACTGGATTGTATGTGTTAATAGTGTGAAATAGTGGCCAATGTCTTAAGAAATGAGTTATCATTTAGTTGTAATTTAACATCTGGCTACTAAACAACACATTTTAAATTTGAGATTTTTAAAAAATTGCAATATATGTTTGATTTAGATTTGGTTGTAGTCCAGTTGAGTTAGTCTTTTCTTCTGTCACACTGAAGACACATTCCTCTAAAGCGACACATGTTGTATTCATTCAGACTCTATTGAAAAGTGTGATCTCAGGTCAAAGCTCACACTGGTCAGTTTCTTGGGTTACACTTTCAAGTATATTCAACAAAACTACAGTTATCTGATTAAAAAAGAAATTGCAAATGCAACTTAAATAGTTGAAGACCTTTACCAGAACTTTGTGTTGTTAATTCCCAGTTTAGAGGCCATTGTATGGCTTAACAAAAATGACAAAGGTCTTTTTGTTACACACTAATGGAGAAACAACAAATCCTTGTAATTGCTGTAACTGTATCTGGGCTGGGGTCAGTGGTGCGTCTCCATCCTGTGTCCTCGCTCACAGTCAGGATTATCCTCTTCACTTGATCAGAATACGGTTACCTGGTATTCTAACCTACAACAGTGAGCCTGGGATATCCCTCCTTAACGTTCTCTCACTCCTGGAGTTCACTTGAACTCACCTTCACCCGACAAGACACCAGATATTGGCAGAGAGAGCCGCTGAGGCGGTGCTGTAAGGAGGGTTGGTCGCTCTGCTTTGGTCAGAGTGGAGACAGACGTTGGCAGACAAAGAACTAAATAAATTATTAAATTAAACTTACCTAAGTTTGTCAAAACCTTCAAGAGCTTTTTGGCATGTTCTTGGTCAAGGGACTCAAGTGTGTCTACAAGTGTATCAGGAAGCTATAAGAAAGTCAGGTCATAACAAGATATTAGACAAAAGACTGTGGAAAAATGATTAATAACTTAAAAATAATAGATAACTGAAAGTTTGTGAGGAATAAAGCAAAAACAAGGGACACATATCAAAAACAATATACTAGCTGAAAATGAATTTCTTGCAAAAAAGATAACCAAATGTGAATTTAAAAATAGCTTTACATTAGATAGATAGAAGATAGATAAAAATAAATAAAAATTTAAAAACTAGATTATAATGTAGCTGTGTTCGAAAATATTAACCAAAAAAAGATAAGAGTAAAGAGGTGACAGCATTAAAGGTTAGCTGAAAACAGCTTAAAGATAACTTAGGAGTCTGCTAGATTCTATCCGAATAGTAAAACTAGTCTAAATTTTGTGGTCTAAAGTCCAGAGGTTGATAAGGCTTTAGATTAGATTAATATTGGCTAATGTTGCCTTAGAAATCATCACAATGATTTTCCAAACATATTCTACATGAAAATATGACACAGTTGGATTTGTACCTATTTTTTCAGTAACAGAGAAGTAACAGTTTCTGCTTCCATTACCTGTTGTTACTGCCGTTACTTAAACATTATGTAGAGCAGCAGAACATCAGTGAAGGTGTTGGACTGTGCATGTCTGTGTGGATCAGTGTTTGCTCCGTTCCCCTCCATTTGTATCCATCCTGCCACGGTAACTCTTCAATACCAGTGAGGAAACAATGTGGTGACAGGAAGAGCACTCACCTGATGAGAGAAATGGAAACGGAAACATGATTCCACTCACGCTTACAGCATATACTTGGTTCTGTTTGATTGAGTTTCATTATCAGGCTGGACAGCACCTAACAGTTAAGGTATGCTGAAATAAGCAATAGTGAAGTCGGAGTAGTGAAAATCAAGTCAGTGTGGCAATAAGGTTTTGGCTCAACATTATTCATTAAATTAGTGTAACTTAGACCACTATATATATATATATATATATATTAAACAGTATGTGATGTATGAAATGATTTCCTTCAGGATGGGTCTACCTGTGGACAACACAGACATTAACGGTGATAAATGTGAGCAGCAGGGAGAAGGAGGTGAAAGTCAAAGTGAAGCCTACGTTGACACCCCTCCACCAACCATCAGGAAGAGGAAAAAAGGAAAAAAGAGGTATTTAGGATCTCCTCTATTGTGCACATCATATATTACAGGTAAACACATAAACATCTGGGCAGCCAGGCCTTTAGGGCTTGTCCTTAAGGCTCCTTAAGGCTTACAGCAAAGCAGATGTCTGTCCCTCTCCTCCTCTCTCTTTTCTTCCAGATGACTGTGGATCAACCTCGCCAGCTGCAAATATGAAAGTGGTAGGTCTGACACGCTCTTCTTCTCAGCTAGACTCTTCCAGGTGCTAATGTCCTCCAGCATCTCCAGCTACAATTATACACCTGGTAAAATAGTGACATGAAACCTCTGCAAGACACAGTGTAGTAATGACAACAGTGCAACAACTTTTACCTAATTGGAACGGAAGCAACATCCATAGCGTGAAATTAAAAACAATAATATTAATTCTGATGCCAGGGAAAAACCTTCCACATCACTTGGCATCAAGCATCTAAAAACCCTTTTCCCTCTGATGTATCTCAGTGCGTCGAGCTGCTCGCAGGTATGGCCTCAGAGAGGCGGCGGACGGTGAGGACTGGACGCTGCTTTGGACCGACTGCTCCGTGTCCCTAGAGCGTGTTAAGGACATGAAGCGTTACCAGGTATATGATTGAATTTGCTCCCGGCCACAGCCACATTACTGCCATCACCATAAACAGCTAATTGAACTGGACTCAGCTCTGTAAAATAATTGTCTGGTAATTTGATTCCTGCTCCTGGAGATGGATCATTGAAGACCAGACGACTCTCCCTCTGTAATGTCTCCTTCTTGTGTCATTCTCATGTCACATCATTGGATAATTCATGTAGCTGCTGGACATGACACCTCAGATGCAAAAAGCTTAACACTGGCGTCTACTTTTTATCTCCATAGAAAATAAACCATTTTCCTGGTATGAACGAGATCTGCCGTAAAGACTCCCTGGCCAGAAACATGAATCGGATGCTCAAGCTTTTCCCCAAAGACTACAATATCTTCCCCAGAACTTGGTGCCTTCCTGCAGAGTCAGTTTTCTGGGTTTTTTGTTGTTGTTGTTGTTGTTTTTCTATTCTACTTTGTTCTTTTCAGTGTAATGCAGTATACTCCAATAGTACCTGTGGCTTTTTGCAGTTACAGTGATTTCCAAGCTTATACCAGGGTCAAAAAACACAAGACGTATATCTGTAAACCAGACACCGGCTGCCAGGGCAAAGGTATCTTCATCACCAAATCTAGCAAAGACGTTCCACCTGGGGAACACATGATCTGCCAGGTTTACGTCACCAAGGTGAGGACACGACTAACAGAACCTAATTTTAGAGTCAGATCTCACTTTACCAATGTGTTTGTTTCATTTTTGTTTTCAGCCTTTTGTAATCAATGGGTTTAAGTTTGACTTGCGTATTTACGTGCTGGTGACGTCATGTGAACCGTTCAGCATCCTCATGTACAAGGAGGGCCTGGCTCGCTTCTGCACCACGCAGTACAATGAACCACTACAAAGCAATTTGGTAAGAAATGTTGACGGAATAGGAGGAGAAGTAGGTTAAGAAAATGTTAGTGTTCTTTTTTACTAAATGACTCTAATTGTAGGGTGACGTGTGTATGCATCTGACCAACTACTCCATCAACAAAAACAGTGAAAACTTTGTCCGTGATGAGGACACTGGCAGCAAAAGGTCAAATTATCCTGATTTCAATTGTGGAATATCAAGCTAACCATGCTAAAGATTCTCTATTTGAAAATCATTTTCCCTTTCCTCCCTTTCATTTTTTTTCATTTCATACAGAAAACTGTCCACCTTGAACAGATATTTGGAATCCATCAGATGCAACACAGAGAAAATGTGGGGCGACATTGAGGACATCATCATTAAAACACTGATCTCTGCTCATCCTGTCCTCAAACATAATTATCACACCTGCTTTCCGAACCACACCAGTGGCAGCGCCTGCTTCGAGATCCTGGGCTTTGATGTCCTGCTGGACCATCGTCTTCGACCCTGGCTCCTGGAGGTGAAACACAAAAATATTTTGAGGGATTCAAATTGAAAAAAAAAAATCAGAATCAAACCAGCACAGTTTCCAAACTCCTTACAAACCTCTTACAACACACTTTACACTTGGTGTCACTAAAACCATCAGCTTCTTCAAGCTTGTTATAGCTTTACACAATGCTGCCACCTACTGACTATCTTTTTACTAGCAAATATTTCCGTCCTGCAACATCCAATTGCAAAAGAAAGAAAAAGAGAAAATTCTGTCTGAAGATCACCAGGGTTCTGTAATTCTTTTTTTTTTTTTTTTAGATTTTTTTGTTTAATCTTTCATCAACTTTTCATATACATTTTCACTAAACCATGTGTTGTATTTTTAAAGACTAAAGGATATTAGAGTTTAAAGATTATTTCCTTTTAGATTAAACACAGCAGTGTCAGTGGTTGAAATCGAATTGTTGAACTTGTCATGTTTAAACTAAAAAAAACAACAACAACACATGTCCATGTTGGCGTATGTGCGAACAGGTGAACCACTCTCCCAGTTTCACCACCGACTCACAGCTGGATCGTGAGGTGAAGGACGCACTGCTGTACGACACCATGAATCTCATCAACCTGGGCGCATGTGACCGCCGCAAAATCAACAAGGAGGAGAGACGGAGGGTGAAAGAGAGGCTGCAGCAGAACCGCACAAGAGAGGCCAGGTATGGTCCCACCACAACCAAATGGTTTCTCCGAGGTCAGTCCTGGATCCTGTGTGTGTTTTCAGCTAAGTGTTTTTCTGTGTGTGTGTGTGTGTGTGTGCATCACCAGGTCAGAGGAGCTGCGACAGTGCCATGCAGCCACCGTGGAACAGATGGAGAGGTATGAGGCCAAACACCTGGGGGGCTTCAAGAGGATTTATCCAAGGGATGGAGGCGAGAAATACGACAAGTACTTCACACACAGCAAATCGTTGTTCCAGGAGACGGCAGCGTCCAAGGCCAGAGAGGAGTGTGTCAGGTATCTGCAGCACAGGGGCAGTACAGTACAGTCAGATCACTACACAGAGAAAGTAACCACACATACATCACATAAACATAATAATAATATATTATATTCACAATTATAATAGCAATTCACAATTAGTGAAATCTGTTTTTTGTAGATTAAGAAACAATGTTAAATCTTCATGATGATTTCATTTCATGTACCCTAACCCTATAATAAAACCATTCAACATATATTTTAGGAACTTTCTATACTTCATATTCACATACAATTATAAAAATACGTAAATGTGTTGTAGTCCTTCACAGAATCATTATATGGTAAATAATGTAAACAATAATAATGATCATTTATTTTCCTTGTTATAAAATGTGTTTATTTGTGAAGGCATCAGCTGCAGGAGCTCCACCTCAAGCAGGAGCAGAAGGAGAAGGAGCAAAAGGGGAGTCAGAGGAGAGAGTTGCAGGGAGAGACAGCAGGGGAGAAAGTCAAACTCCGACCCCGAGCATCACGTCAAAAGGAGCAACATCAACAACAACAGGAGCAGCAACAGCAGCATTGGCGACGGCATCATCCGCTGATCCCACTATACTGTGACCAACAAGCGGTGAGACGTGTGCAGTACCCGCAGTACACCACAAGGGGGAGTAAAACAGCTCCAACCCAGTGATGAATGCTTCATAGTCTGTGTGACCCCGTCGTCACCGTAAAGTTCCACATTTAACATTAGCTGGAATAATATTCCTCTCACATAATGTTGAACTGTCGAGGCCCTAAAACAAACAGTGTTACCAAAGGTGTTCACTGACAGTTATTGCTAATATATGGTGGCTGTGAACCAGTGGTTATATATAGAGTGAGGCCATAAAATCAAATTGAATCAAATGCCACTCTGTTTTTTCTGCAGCCCCCTCTGTCTGGCCCGTCGGAGGAGCCTGAAGTTGCACAAGTATGTGAGGAGGAGGAGGATGAGGACAAGAGAGAGGAGGAGGACCAGGAAGAAGCAGGAAAATTAGAGGAGCAGGAGAGAGTCCATCTACTTCTCCAGAGGAAGAAACTACTGCAAGATCTGGGGGTGGTGGAGCAGATCCAGCAGCTGCTGCAAGGCCAAAGCCAGGGAGGGGGAGTCCTGGAGGAGTCCTGCAGCCATCAGCAGAGACAACAGCAGAGCAAGGTAAGACCGGAGCACACAGACAATCTACAGGAACTCAGCAGCAAAAACAACCAGACCGGACTGGTTTTCTCTTTTCATTTCAGCTGGATCCTCTGACACAGTTTTCACACGGACTGCGACTACAGCAGCAGCAGCAGCAGCAGCACCAACACCCCTCCACACAGATCTCACACCAGATTCAACAACAGGTACAAAGACATCTAACCAAAAAAGGACATATTTTATATTATTCTACTTCTACTTATCTATCCATCCATCTATCTATGTAAATCATATCTATCTAAAAAAAATAGAAAACCTTTATTTTATCAATTAGCATTCATCTTTAAATTAGTGCAGCATCATGTACATGAAAACGTTACCGTGCAAAAAGCTTTGCTATGCAGGAAACTAGAAAGAAAACTGTTCAAATTGTGAAATAAATGGTGTAAAATTAATTTGTGAATTATTTAAAGATATTTATGTTATTAAATGTTCAATATACAAATTGTGTAAAAGTGTGCAGTACCAAAAATCTTAACAAAATAAAGAGAAGATGCTTTTGGAATTATTTATATGCAAAATGTCTCTGAAATGAATTAACTTAAAGTGAAGCATATACAATTAAACAATGTGTTCCCTTCATATGATTTATTATTAATCTAATATAAATCAGTAATATATAAATTGTAGATTGACATTTTTAATGTCACTGTTTTAGAATTGTTAAAATAATGCAATGTGTATGTTTTCATGATAATTTAAAGGTTTTTACATTTTCTAATTCTGCAAAAATGTTACTTAAAGCCTGCATGGAAATTAAAAAACATTATATATATTTTTTTTTTACTGGGATGAATTGGCTGGAAACGAATGGCCGAACAGCACAGGAACACAATCAGTGTTTGCATAGTCTTTGTCAGTGAACATATTGCCTTATTCAGCTGAATTGCTATCAGTGATCATTTGCAGTGTAGCAGTGCAGTATGGATAATAGAATTAAAAATTAACTGAGATGAAATAATTTTCCCTGCTGTCCTGCAGCAGCACATCCTCTCCCACATGAGTCAGCAGTGGCTGCTCCGGCCCACCCTGGACCAGAGGGGTGTGAAAGACTGCAGCTGCCTGAGGTACGAGGCTGGGAGTCAGAGCAGCAGAGCGGCCGAGGTTCACAGAACCATCAGTGCTCACAGACCTCACTGGTCAGGTAACAAAGGCTCCATCTAAAACACTCTGTGTCTTTTAGTTGTGTTTCAGAGAATTAGTCAGGCATCAAATAACAGGGGCGGGGGAAGAATATGTTGTTTGAAATAGACATTTTCTTAACATTTTTCTTAACAAGATTTTAAGGTTCCTGTTTCAGCCAAAACGATTGACAGAAATAAGCCAGGGAATAAATCAGATAGACATTAAATTTAGATACTATTTTACCACTTTACATTTTATTTATAGTTTTAGAAAATGCATTTAATATAAATAAAAACAAATCTAGTTTAAATGTGTATTTTTTAGAAAAAAATATGGATTATGAAAAAAAGTCAAAATCCAAGTTTATCACAGTTCTGACTCAATCCAAAGAATAAAAATAAGAAATATGTTTTTTGACACTCTCACAATTTTGAAACAATTGTAACTTGACTACAATTCTCACTCAAATTGAAATCATTAAAATATACATTTGCTAAAACCACAAAATGCACAACTGTGGGTCAATTTTGATTTTTCTTTTCATTTTTCAATTTTAAAATAAAATGTTTTCTGACTTTAATTTTTTTTCATCATTTTTTTACTTGAATCTCAAAATTTAAAAGTCTTTTATTTTTATTTGAAATTTTAGAATTGTAAAAAATGATTTAATATGGAGACTTAAACTATTAATTATCTTATCTACTTTTACTAATCAATATCTTCCTTATTTATTATGTATCAATATTTTTAAATCAAATGAATAAATAATTATACAACTGCTGTCATGATTGTCTAATGTAAAATTATAAAAACAGAACAGGTTAAGATCAATAAAGAAGCAAATTCAGTCTAATTTAGAATCTAAATTGTAAAAAACTGATGGTAAAATTAAATACATGAGTCATGTTAACATTTGATGAAATGTGACCATAATCTAATCACAGTAATCAGCTTGCAGTATTAATTTGGACAGATGGCTCTTTTTATTGTTGCATCGTCTCCTCTCATTTAATAATAGAAGCGTAGTGAGGAATTAGTTTAATATTGAACGGCACAGAGCAGCGGGGAGTTTCCACACAGCACGGATATTAAACACATAATTAAAAGACAGCAAAACAGAACGAACCTTGTTTCCTCTTACTTTATGTTGAGGTCCATCCCTGATTTTGGGATTTTTCTTTCACCTCCTTCAGTCAGCAGCTCCCTGGCTCTCAGACAGGACGGCAGGAGAAGCTCCTACTCCATCAGCAAGTCCCGTCCTGGAGTTACAGCCCACGTCCCTGACCGAGGTCTACGCTGCTCCTACATGTCCCACGACCCCGCTGCCCTGCAGAGTCTGTTTGTGGTCTCTACCCGGGTCCCTCTGATCAGGAGGCCTGGTTTCTCTCACTTCTCTCGGAGGGGCCCCCAGCTGAGTAAAGGCCCCTGAGGAGACCTTCAGACACCCAGAGCTGGAGTGTGATCCTGCAGGGAGAAATGGGTGTTTATGTCTGGTTTATAAATCCAGACACTTGAATTTTATGTTGCTCATCTCTTCAGAAAAGCAGCACTGTGTATACATATATATATATATATATACATATATGTATATATAAGTATACATATATGTATGTATATATGTATGTATATGTTAACTCTAGTTTACTGAGGATAAATGATGTCAGACACGAACCTTACATTTAGTGCCAAAATAACACAGGCCTCATTGAACACAGTTTAATCCAGTTTTAGCCATTTTATCTGAAAAATAAATCAGAATCTCAAGGATTAACATTAAAAAGTTTATATTACCTCAAATTAATTGATATTAGGTCTGAAGGTCTGACAAGACCACTTAGAATATATATATAAATATTAACTACAACTTAAAAAGACCTTTCATTCATTTTACCTCAGGGGCTTTTGTGCTGACGAGTATTAAAAAAAACACTTTTGCACTATCTTTTTGAAAAACAAGTCAAGGGATTTTATTTTTTATATTCTGTACCATTTATGGAGTTCTTATTTGAATAGAAAAACGAATTATCTAGTTTTTTTGTTTAATTCTTTTTTATTTTATTTGGATCTGTAAATAGTCTTAATGGTGATTCTGCCTCCTGAGAGTTTCGGGTAGAGGCCATAAAGTGTTACTGCGTCTTTGCTCTGGTTTCTTGGTTTTTGGTCACAGACTGAAAAACTGAAAGAAAGTGAAAGGTCTAAGAAATCTTTGTGGCATCAAGTAGGGAATTACACTGAACATAAAATGCCACGAAGGCATATAACATGACACATTAACTATACAAATAAAACATGTTTCTGAAAGTTCAGTAAAAAAAAGCTTTTACTTTTAATACGCTGATAATAAATAAATACGGAGCAGAAATATATGAAAAACATGATAAAACAATTGACTCGTAAAGGTTTTTTGTTATGAAAAATAATATTGACGTTTTTAAGCTTAAATATTTCTTTTGTAATTATTATTCAATTCGGAATTAATCGACTAATTCGAATTGTTAAAATCTAATTTGATGTCAACCAGAGGCCTTCGCTACACTTTCTCTTGTTTTTTAAAGGTAATTTAATATATAATACATATTTTGTTTGTAACATTTTGTCAATAATATTCGTATTTCAAACATCAATTCTTAACTGGATTGAATTTCATTCGATGTTGATATGTTTCAAATTTATTTTTTTATCTAAACATTTGTGTGAAAGTTGGGATTTCTTTTTTTTTCATCGTGGGAGAAAACTAACTAACTAACAACAACAAAAAATCCTCAAATTGCAGGACCCAGTTGATGCATTTCAGGAATTTATGGTTTTACTGCATCTATAAATGTCGGAAATCCTCACCGTTGATGGAAATCACCAAGTGAAAAGAATGGTTTCTGAAAACAAAGCCAACGGAAACACGCTTTGAGCTCCAAGGGGAATCCAGTCATTTGAGTTCCTGTCTGAAGGACTTGATTCGGTTTAGGCTCCAGTTTTAGTTTGTTCTACAGAAAAGGTGAAAGTTTCTGGTGACCTTACGCCGCCCTCGTCAAGACTATGTGTGTGTGGTGTGTGTGGTCAATGCCAAATTGATCTGCTATGACTTTAAGGGAATTGGTTTCACTCTTAGTGATTGTGACTGGCTGTAAGTGGGAAACAACATTTATACTGGAGAAAACCAGACTCAGGATGTGAGACGTGAATCTAAAAAGAGAAAAATGATGTAGGACTTAGTTGTAAATATAATAATCGCGATATTTAATGCATATGTAGTAACACAGTGTTGTGATCGGAAAACGATACAGACCTTGTTCAGACTGGTTCACACACCAGCACAGGCTGCAAAGGTGGACCAGGACCAAGTGCGCATCATCCAATGTCAACGTTGAAAAAAAACCCAATCTCTTCTCTTCCATTCCCACATTCTCACTCTTTTCCTTTTCACACGCGCAATAAAAACACTTCACACCGTGTAGCAAATAAAAGATGGCGATGAGAAAGAGGGTCTGGAGCACAAAAACGACTGCTGTTTATGAAAATTTACAACTTTGCCATGGAAGTTTACGACGCACTCGGCTCCAGGATTGGTCGCTGGCGGTCATGTGGACAGCAGCAATGGGAACTTATTTCCCATGAGGTTATATCGCAGCTGCTGTTTTCCACTGCTCATTCACTTAACAGTCGTTACACAAACCTCTTTTTCTTGGCTCCTCGTATGATGTTTTTGGTGAGAGGAGCTGCGTTGGGTTGCGTGAAGTTCGCCTCCAAAAAAGTGGAGGACGCTGCGGGGTTTTTTTGTCTTTTTTTTTTTTTTGCGCCGAAGCTTCAGCCTGCGTGAGTGTCAGTGTGACATTTTGCACTTGTGTTGCTATATGTGGCTGAAAATGGTCTCCATCAGCTACTGCTGGATGATGATGGTGACGCTGCTGCTGCTGAATGGGATTACTTTGACCAAATCACTTGGAGGAAGCGGGGAATGCGTGTGAGAAAGGAGCAGAGAGGAGCCGCGCAGGAGTGGCACACACGCTGCAGATGATGGATTATCAACAAAGGTAAGGGCACCATGTTTCCAAACAACAGCGCACTGAGCTCCAGTGCGCCGCTGCAGCTCTTGTTGTGTCTACACCACTGTCACTGTGGGCCTAATGTTTACACGAGGGGAAAATGGGAAGATTAGTCTGGATGATTTGGGTAATTATAATCCAATCCAAACCTTCCTCTGGGTTCGTTTGTCTCTCGCCCGTCGCTGTGTGCTGTCTGTTGACAGCAGCTGCTCTGTCTGCGTTTAACCAGAGAAAGAGAGAGAGAGAGAAAGGGTAAGGGAGACAGAGAGAGAGGCTGCAGCATCAGGCTGCGGTGTCTGACCTGAGGATGTGAGAGAACAGGCACATTTTTGTTCTGTGACTCTGAGGCCTTCACCCTGGTCTGGAGGTCTGGAGGTTCCAATGATGTGACTGGATGTTTGTGCTGCAGGCCAGATCATGATGTTGGGGATGAGGATCAGACAAGGCCCGGACTCCTGCTCTCGGTTATGTCTGAAAGATCAGAGACACGTATTAATACAAAAAACACAATTCACTTCCTCTTTTCTTATTCTAGACTTGATTCGACGTTTTCATTTTATTCCTAAATCCAGCCTCCCGCTTCGTTGCGCACGGCGCGTCACCTCGCTCCATGTAAACCTTCCGCTTTGTTTGTTTTATTCTTCCATTTTATGTTGTTTCATTATTTTTTATTCTACATTTGTTTGTGTCTTGATCTAGTAAAGAACCAAACTAGTAATAACGTGAACTATAAATGCAACGTTTATGCGTCATGTCTGGCGCTTTATGGTTTGTCTGCGTCTAAACGCAGGTTCTTATGAGTGGGACATAAAAAACACACCAGTGTGTGGCTTTTTTGGAACCTTTTTTTTCCCCAAATCGTCATTAATAAAATACAAAAAGATTAAAAATGTGACTTAATTTATTGGTTCAAAGTAGTCGCATTTAAAAAAGGGACAAAAAAAAAACTTCAGTGGTGAGGATAAATAAGAGGCTGCGGCCTGGTTGGGAGGAGCTGTTTATTCATTCAATAATTTAATAAAAATAAATAGGACATTTATTCAAATTATAATTCATTACTCCCAACAAATATAACTTAATTAAATTTATAATTATAACGTTTTTTTAAGGATGAATTTTAACACGTGTTGATGAAACCTTTACATACGGAAAAATGTTTAATTGTATAAGCAATTTAAAAACAACAAAGCAGAGCAACATTAAAGGCAAACAATCACTTTTAGTCCTTGAGTCCTTTTTAGCCGATTTCTTTCATAAGAACTAATTAAAAAGTCGATTTTGATTTTTTTCGATTAATTCTTTAGTCATTCGTTTCATACAATGATGGAAATTGTTTATGGTTTGTCCAAAACTGTCTTATTTCGATCCTTATGAACAAAATAATTTCATAAATACATCAAGCACAATATATCTGGGAATCAGAAGACAGAACGAATTCAACAGGATCCATGGATTATCAGATGGTCTTAGACTCAGTTCACTGTCGATTCACCGACTCTTTGTTGCACGTCCATCTCATGAGATAAGTGAAAATTCAAGTAAACTCCACATTCAACGTTCGTGCTATAAATATTCGTTTCACTGACATTTCCAAAGACAAAACCAAGTGTTATTAAACCGACAGTCGATAATCAATTAAAGATGATCAATTCATCTGCTTAATCAGCTTCATTTACACTAAAATACAAATATCAATGTGTTGTTAATCCACGCCTGTGTGGCAGATGTTTACACTTGGATTTAGTGTCCTCCTGGTGACACTAGAGGTGAAGATGGTGAGGATGATGATGGAGTGTGTGTGAGTGTGTATTCGTCCCTGGTCTCCCTGCTTCATTGCACGTTTACGTGCTACAGAATCCATGTTTGGGACGAACATCTATAGCTTCCTAGACAGAGAGTGGAGAACAGTATTGTTGACTCTTTTTGTCTGTTTAAAGTTTTTCACGGTGATGACGTCAACTGCGGACGATTAGTGAAAATGTGTTTTTGTGTTTTTGTTCTACGGCAGAGCTTTAACAATTGTTGGAGCTATGAGAACAACGATTTGTGCGTAACCGCAAAGTCTTTGGCATGTTTTTGCTGTATGCAGAGTGACTGTATGTGTGCGTGCGTGCGTGTGCTTGTGGGGATGAGAGAAAGAGAGCGAGAGAGACTGAGAAAGAGAGAGAAAGAAAGAGAGAGAGAGAATGGGATATAGATGGAGAGCAGAGTTTTGCATTGGTGTTATGATAAAAGACTGTTTTCACTCTACCCTTCTGTCGTACGTGTTATTTTTTACACTTTTCTACATTTGTATGTTGCTTTTGTATTTCACACGAGTCTCTGTCTATATTTCTGAATGCATAAGAGAGAGTGCGTAAAGATGTACAGACTGGAGCGCTTCACTTGGACTCACCAGCTACCCCTGCGCGCAACAAGAGCCCCCCATGGGTGCTGTAGTGCAAGCGCAGGCAGCTGTGATTGGCCAGCGTTTGATCAGGTGGTACACTTCCCCTCTGTATTCAGTGGCACCTCACAACCCCCCCCCCCTCTCAGCAAAAACCAAATCTCCGATAAAGTAATGGCAAAAGCACTTGGACTATAAAAGACAACAAATCATATTCCTCCGGAGTATATACACCCCGTTGTCCACCCAATGAGTTCCTATTTTGTTAACTCAACTTTTCCCGTGTCTCTACCGGGAGGACAGGACTCTCTCCTGGGTCAGATACCGTTATATTCCTCGGGATACACGGATCCGTTAAGACACTACTCCAACGCGGCCACATATGGAGCAGCCAACATGCAGGAGAAGGTTTACCCGGCGTCTTACTACCAGCAAACGGGCGCAGCAGCCGCGGCCATCTACGGGAGGGCCGGCGGCGGAGCCACCTGCGACTACAACCCGGTCGGGACTTTCTACAAGGACGCGGAGGGTTCTTGCGCATTCTCCAGCCGCGAAGACCAGCCTCTGTTCGTCACCCAGGAGCACCAGCAGCGCAAAGCTGCCGAGTGTCCGGAGCAGAGTGTCAGTATGAGCGGCAGCCTCGACGACAAGTCGTCCACACTCATCTACCCGTGGATGCAGAGGATGAACGCTTGCTCTGCCGGTGAGTACAAGGCTGGAACTCTGCTCCTGTCCCGGTGCCTGGGATAAAAGGGGCGCAGGAGTGCGCCAAGAGCGCACCCTGAGCCTCTCATAGTTACCTGTCAGCTTCAAAACGCAGCATCTTTTACACTTTTATTTATTTGCCATAACATTCAGAAGGAAAATCACCAGTGATTAGAGGCTTTTATGGCCACAAATGGCTGCGTTTACGCACGGATCCCTCATGCGCCTGCAGGGCTTACACTACTGCATCATCACCGCCACATATAGGACGGCATGCACGACCACACGTGCACGCACATACACATGTACGCACATACAGACCGGGCCTACATCATCTGAGCTCCAAACTTTGACAGTCACATGGCATCTGTAAACTGGACCTTTTTTTTAAGAAGATCAGTTGTGAAAACACAATATCAAATTTATTTTGAAAAAAGACCACAGAGAAAACAGTATGCACAAAAAATCCTAAATTCACTGTAAACTTCACGTATATACTGTTGATAAATGTTATGATGACATGTTATTCTTTTGTGTTTGTAATAAATACTATATAGGGAATAAACCAACTGTTTGGTCGCGTTTACGCACCATATATTAAATATAAGCCACTACGTCTCCAGTAGCATGTATTATTATTTGTTTTTAAATAATTTTGTATGGCGTAATGAAATGATATTAAGAGACAATTTAAGAAAGTATATAAATAGGAGACTGTGCTGACTTAATAGAAAATTCGCAATAGTACGAGTCTTTGCATTTCATGCATAGACATGCGTAATAAGATGAAAATGTATTTAATACAAATGTATTCATAAACAGCCTATAAAGCAAATATTAAATCCCAATTACGCTCTGCACACATCACATTTTATATTATGTCGTTATCTTGTGGTTTAGAGTTGCAAAACACTAATTTTATTTATTTTTCCAGATACACCACTACAGATTTTGAGTGCAGTTTCAGGTAGATTTTTCTGTCCCACACTTTGGAAATTCACTGGAGGCTAACATATTAATGATTAACTCACGACTACGTTTTGCCTGTTTTCAGGCCCATTTGGCAGCAGTGGCCGCAGGGGCCGACAGACCTACACCCGCTACCAGACCCTGGAGCTGGAGAAGGAGTTCCACTTCAACCGCTACCTGACCAGGAGGCGCCGGATAGAGATCTCTCACGCCCTGTGTCTGACGGAGAGACAGATCAAAATCTGGTTTCAGAATCGCAGGATGAAGTGGAAAAAGGAGAACAAACTCCTCAATCCTACAAAGACGCCCGAGGAGGAGGAGGAACTGGCGGAGAAAAAGAGCTAAATGAACACTGTGGCAAAATTAAAAAGGCATATGTGCGTTTGTTTGTATGCACACCCCCAGAATAATAAAAAGAAAATGTAATATTTCTTTGTAGATAAAGTGCTGCAAATGCCATGTTAGAGACGTGTAGAGTGATAGACCTCCAAGTATCTGCACGGTAATAATGTCTGCATTAGGTTAAAATCAGGTCCTCCTCCGTTTGTCCTTGTGCTCGTGTGTTTGTTTAGGGGACTATGCAAAAATCCGCCAAAATGTAAATAATTTCGAGTGTTTAGTTTGGGACAATGTCGTTACCTCATGACAACAGGCCTACTGAGTTTTTGTATCATTATTGTCGTTGTTACTGTTGTTGTTTTCTGCCATGACGTTTTAGAAAAAGACAGGCTTCGTCCTTTACTGTACATCTCGTGTGTCGTTGTTCTCTAAATGTCTATAGGCTTTTGTCGTCCTTTAGCTGTGCCATCCACTCTTTACTTTGTACATTTGAAAACATTAAAAATGTTACATGTTATTTATTGCTGTTCAACCTGTGTTCAATGCACATCTGGATATCGTGTGCAATATTTTTGTTGAGGAAATTGTACATAAAAATAAAGGCTTTTTGATGTATATCGGAAATCTTGTGGTCTCTTATATACTCGGAGAAATTAAAGTCATATTAAAAGCACACAATATCAACAGTATCGATACCATTGTTGTTGTTGTTGTTGTTGTTGTGTTACTCTAATGTGTTGGTTGTGAGCTCACAAGGACATAAATCCTCATAAAAGTTGGTGTGAAGATAAATTTAATTTCCACTTTGACACAGTGCACGTTAAGCTGCCAACAGTGGTGCTGATAAGTCTCTGTTATGTGTTACCTGAGCCTTTTGTGGCCTGCACTCTCACTGCGTTACATAAATGATGGATGGCTCCAGCGGCCTGACAGCGCGGTCCGCCGCTGCAGTACCACCGCTGTCCGGAAGATGGCGCTATCTGCCCGCACGGCTCTCGGAGCGCAGCGGGGAGGCACCATTGACTGGAGCCTAACGACCATTATTTCGTCATCATTTGTAACCATGGAGCATGAATTACCTCTTGAAGTCATCAGTGAGGATTTACGACTGGTCAACAAAGGCACGTGATTCCAGAACGCTCTCCCATATTTGGCCGCATACCTGGCAAAGTACAGTAGGGGCTTCATTGCTTATAATTCATGATTGCGTCCATAAATCGTGCAAGCACACAGGATTATAGCGACAAAGATCTACAAATCGAGGCTTTAAAAATCCAAGCAAATGAGCTCTTACTTTGTAAACTCGTTCTCAGGGCGCTATCCAAATGGCTCCGACTATCAGTTACTAAATTATGGGACTAACGGCGCTGTGAGCGGTTCCTTCAGAGACCCTGGCACCATGCACTCCGGGTCTTTCGGCTACAACTACAATGGCATGGACCTAACCGTGAACCGCACCAACACCGGCAGCCACTTCGGGGCGGTGAGAGAGGATGCCCGGGGATTCGGGCCGGACGCCCGCTACAGACAGACGCCCAACTGCTCGCTCTCCTCCCCGGATCCCGTGCCGCGCGCCGGGGGGGGCGGGGAGCCTCTGGAACTAAAAAGCCCCTCTCCCCCGTCTGACCGTAGCGCGAACTCCGGCGGCAACGGCCTCAACAAAAGCAACAGCGCCCATTTCACAGAGATAGAGGACGCCACCGTCGCCTCCGAGACCGAGGACGGAGCGCACGGCAGCGGCGCGTCTAGCACGGTACCACGGGCGCAGCAGCAACAGCAGCAGCAACAGCAACAACAGCAGCAGCAGCAGCAGCAGCACCAGGAACCCAACGCCACTTCATCCACTCCTACAACAAATGATTGCCAAACGCCACAAATATTCCCCTGGATGCGGAAACTGCACATAAGCCACGGTATATACATTCACACGTCTACTAATATTTACTTGTGAAGGCTGGTGGCTTCTCCATAAATCTGTCCCATGAAGTGTTGCATGAGTGAGCAGCTTGGTGTGGATGATTGTGGTGGTAAAAAGAGGGGCAGTGTGTGTGAGCGACTGTATGGAGGGTGTAATTTGGTGGATAGGTGAACTGTTTGGTTTTGGTGGGGTGCAGGTTAACTGCCGCTACAGCCCCTCTCCACTGTGCCTGTGGTATCGTACGGATTCTGGGTGATTTTAAATCTGGCCCAAATGTGCAGGCTGTGCTTTTCGGGGAAACACCTTTAGAAAACACAGGCAGTCACAATAACAGAAACAACAATAAAGAGTAGTTTTTGAGTGTGTGGTTATGTGTCGTGCTGGTTACATGCATGCTTCTCCATCACCTCCTTGCATCAGCCCCATCGCATGGTGTGTGACCCCTGTCTGTCTGTCGCAACATCCCGAAGCCCAAACAAACATACATTGTAATAATACTGGTTAATATTATTATTAGATTTAAATCTAAATCAGTCGTGAGGTTGGACCTGTGTTGTTTCTTGTATAGTGCAGTCCCTAATTGTCTTGGATTTTCTGTAAAAAAAAATTGTAGATATGACTGGACCAGATGGGAAAAGGGCCCGAACCGCGTACACCCGCTACCAGACGCTAGAGCTGGAGAAAGAGTTTCACTTCAATAGGTACCTAACCAGACGGCGGAGGATAGAGATAGCCCACGCCCTGTGTCTTTCCGAAAGACAGATCAAAATCTGGTTTCAGAACCGCAGGATGAAGTGGAAGAAGGACAATAAACTGAAAAGCATGAGCCTGGTGACAGGAGCGAGCGCCTTCCACAACTGAATAACTTTTTGTGGAGGAAGGGGGAAAAAAATTAAACATGAAAATAATCATAATAATGATGATGATGCTGAAAATGATGATAAAAAAAGAGGAAAAAAGAAAACAAAGAAATCCATGAGTACTGTAAAGCTATTGAAAGCGCAGCACCTTCCAGCATGCCATTGTGATAGAAAAATAAGTATTCAGTGGTCTTAAAATGACATTTTTTTTAGTTGAGTGTCGTTGTTCTATGATAGCTTAGATGTTCTACTTGGAAAAGAAGATGTAAATATTACTGGGGTTATTAATTGTCCATGCTCTTTGCTCTCTCTCTGTCTGTCTCTTATCTTGAAGGTGTTAAACTTGAGCTCTTTATTGTAACTTCTCCACGGTCTAACAGGAGTAACAAAAAAAAAATCCATTGTACAGTTAAAAAAAAAAAAAATCTTTTCAAACCATATGCTGCTCTTCATTGAATGTAATGTATTTCCGGGGCCAGTTGAAGCGCTTCAGTGTAACTTTTAACAGCTTTTGATGGTAATATCTTGTGGCCAGATCTCATCAACTTTCAGACATAGGAAAAAAAAAAAATAAAAAAAATAAATAACAAGCCAACGGTTGTAGCTCTATAGGACATTTTGTGGATCTGTTATTATTATGATTATTGTTTAGAGCTAATTATGAGCAATGCAAATGTATTCAACCTGTCAATGTGATAAATTTTTAGTGCAAAGGGTAATTATTCTGTGGATATATAGGCAGTGATGTAAGCTTTTTTTTTTCCGCCAATAAGCTTTTTGTATTTGTAAGTGAACTCACAGCGCTTGAAAAAAAATAAAAGTTTCTCCCATTACTTTAAACGTGTCTCACTCTGTTATCAATTAAAATAATATGGGGCGGGGGTTGTTTTAAGAGTTTTTGAACAACAACAAACCGGGTGCGGAACAAATTCTGCTCGGTTCTTAGCGGGATTCAGACAAATTAATGATTAATCTGCAGGAACATTTCGGATGCCAATTGAACAACAATATTTTACAGCCCTACTTGGAGGCATTTCCTACAGAAAGAAATTGAAAACCTTACCTCGTGTGCTCTCACTGCAGCATGAAACGTGCTGGCAATTTCACGACGTGAATTTTGACGATTTAGAAAAATCTCAACACCAAAAACCGAGCCTGGCTTTGTCTTACAGGTATATAGTCAGGGCAGAAGTTGGTAAAAAATCCCTCCTTACCAAAGATTGTATAGGCCTATATTACTTACAGACTGTGAAAAGTCACGTGAGGTCCATAAAGTTGGTTTTATGGTTTTGGGGAGTAGACAATGTACTATATAATTCACAACCTTGAATGAAAGTGACGGCTTAACTGCATGGATGGGACTGGAAAGGCTGGACTGGGAAAGGAAGTGGTGTCCAGTCGTATTTAGTTCGTTTTGGCTGTTGGGACAATTGGGAAAAGTGTATAAATTCATAAAACATATATTTTAAAAAAAATCAAATTTTTCATTTATATTTAAAAATTGTGTTAAATAAAAAAATGTATTTTGAATTATTGGTGTAATTTGAAACTACAGTTGTTTAAATATATTTTTTATATATTTTTTATCTGCAGAAAAGCATAAAAATATATTTATTATTATCATTATTAGTAGTATCCAGAGTTTTTTTTTTTAATTATCGCGTTTTCTGCTTAAGGATAAAAGCAACTTGATCGGAGATTTTTAGACAAAAATCAAAAAACTCAAGCCTGTTAGTTTTGCACAAACAGAGGTTTTTCAGGATTTGTGAGGGCGGTTGTGAAGGGGGGTAAAAATCTGCACCACACTGAGCCTCCGCTCCATTGTAGCGCCTTTGTGGAGCTGCCATGGTACGAACTTGAGCGCTTGTGCAGTGATTTATGTTTTTCTCCAGAGTCACCCAGCGGCCAAAGGTGAAGTGTCGGACAGCACAGAGGTGGACACGGGCTCTGACAGAAAGAGAGCTCAGCCTGTACTGCAAATACTACTAACCAGATATACTGCCGTGTCCAGCAACCTTAAAGACGTCACCTTTTGAAAAACTCTACACTTGTGTGCAGTATTTTCCCCGTTCTTTCCAAACTAATCTCGGGATCAAATTAAAACAGAGAATAGATAAAAAGTCAAAGGTATTGGTGGTGGGTTATAAGGGTCCCAGACATTTCCCACATATTCATAACTATTAAGTGGCAATTTAAGCAGTGTAATGAGTATTGCATATTGATAGGGGTAAAGTGTAGCCCAGATCTCATGCATAATTCATGGCGGCGGGGATCATCGCTGGGTCAGGAGACGACGCGCACTGTGCAGCCGCAGATGCCTCGGCCAGAATGGGGAGGATTCAGCGCAGTGCTGCATGGATGGTGTCAGACTTTTGCACAGTCACCTTCCGCAATCACTGATGTGGAAAAAAAAATCTAAGTATAACAACACCTGAAATGTGTGTAAATTAAAATAAAACAATTAAATTAATGTAGTGATTAATTTAAAATTTAATGCAATGGGAAAGAGACAGACTTGAACCGTTTAGATATAAAATAATGTTCAATTGGACACATTTGAACAGGAATTTTAAAAAATACTAAGACTACATAACGCGTGGCATTGAAACTGTTACGACTGATTTTTAAAGGGTCGGAATGTAAAATATTATTTTAAGGGTGTAAATAATTTCACACGGGGGTATTTTACAAAATATTAAAGAAGATTCCGTTCACTAAATTGTCAGTTCATGTTATTATTTGTGCAGAAGATAGTTTCATTAACGTACTGACAGCCAGCATCCTGTACAGTTGGAACCATTGCTCCTAAAGACTCCTTGGTTCAGCTCATCTGGTGGACACGGTGCTCCTATAACAACGGTTTCCTCAGCCTGACGTTTGAATTCAACGTTGAGATATTCTGAAAACCCGAATCCAATCATTTTCATCACTCCAGAATTTAAGGGAAGAAAGTTCATGAGTTTTCTCTGGACTCTGGGCAGCAATATGAATGTGCTGGACTATATCACCTAAGACACAGCTCTGGTTATTGTAGAGTGTGGCATATACAGCACGTGTGCTGCTCTCGCTGTGACCACTATGTGACCCCGTGATACTCGAGGTATTAGCCAACATGTGAACTCTATGGGGCAACATATCAGCAGTTGTTGCCAAGCCACAACCAAATTAAACCGGACAGTTCACAGTTGCACACTGTGCAGTTCAGAACATGCAACATGCCCTGTGACCAATATGTGGCATTGGAGCTGATATACTTGTTGTATTAAATCCAAATGGAAAGGATGTGTACGTGTGCTACGAAGGATACAAAATAGAGCACTATTTGGAATATATATATTTACAAAAAATGGCAAATCTGTAATATGAAATTTAAAAAGAAGGATCCGCCTGTTCCTGGAGCAGGACAAAATCCTTAAGAAACTCATAGATCTGCATGACTTACGTCCAAAATTTTGATTCTTTTGTAATTTCAAACGTCCAACAGGTCAAAGAGAATAACGTCATAAGAACGCCACCATCAACAACAACATAGTAAACACGATATTATCATTATTAATGATAATAATACTACCACCTTTTATCAAAATATCTGATGAAATGACTCATTGTTTGTGTTTGCAGTTGATGTCGCCATTCATAGTTTTTCCTCGTAAAATGTTCAGACGTTATTAATTTAAAAACGCAACACCTACTTAAATTGTACTATATATAAATATATTCAGATACATGAAATTATAGTTACTAAGGGAGCTTAATTTCCGGCCGTTGAAATAAATAACAATTGAAACGTTAATATTCAGAGAAAAATTACACACACACACACACACGTGGTGGGTTTATTCCACAGTTACATTAGTAAAACAAATCTTTGTGCCAATAACCATTTCAAGCCACCGCCCTTCCCATTAGAACCAATACGGTGACGCGATTACTGCGATCATAATGATAAAACACGTGGAACAAATGTCACCTTGAACGCTTTTCGGGGGGCTGTTTATAGCGACATGTACGCTCAACATCTGGATTTGTGTGTGTGTATTGGTGTGAGAGTGAGAGTGTGTGTGTGTGTTTGACTTCACCTCCACTCTTGGCTGATGTTCGTTGCAGTGCAGCTAATTCTCCAGCAGAGGGCGCCTCAGACCAGTCAGCCAGATGATGGATGGTTTTCTTGCTCCCAGCTCTGATCAAAAGGGTCACGTGGGCTGTAAAGAGACAAGACACTGTTTTAGGTTTAGAACTGTGGATTTAAATATTTACACGGGTTAAGACATTGTATTCTAATGTACCGACTCCTACATTTAAAATGCAGACTTTGCTTTAATTCCACAGTCGGCCAGACTGCCTGGGTCCAGTTAATCTGATTTCTTTTTATCATAATTGAGTCTAAGTACTGTTGCTAAGTGCATTTTCAACTACTTGTACTTCAGTATTTGCATTTTAGTCCAGCATTTGCAGTAGAAACATGCCCTCGCAAATGCATGTGGTTGGAAAACGTGTTTAAAGTTTTAAACATTGACACAGCTGTGACTCTTCAGTTCACCTCAGAACAAAAACATTTACCAACAACACACAAAAATTAAAAAAACAAAATCAAGCAAAACAAGTATAAATTAATTTAAAATAAAATTTAATTTACTATACACTCAGAATAATTATTTCATTTATAAATGTTGTCTATGTAAATTTATTTCCTCATCACTGAAACAAGTAATATACAATATATACATAATATAAAGAATATATTTATTTATATTTATATACTTCTACTACTACTACTACTACTTTCAGTACCAATTATGACATTTTTAAAGTCCTTGACTTTACCCTTATGAAAATATCCTTAGACATCATGCATATTAACATAAATAATAACAATGAAACAATCAAAATAACACAATTTATTCTTTCTTTGCAGCCTAGTATTGCTCCCCGGCGCAATGGTAGGGGACTGGTGAAATGTGCAATGACTGCTAAGATTAGCGCCACCCTTAACTAAAGCACTAAAGCTTCTATAGTTTGGTGCAACCTAGGTTTAGATGATGTCATAGATTCTAACTGTCCTCAACCCTGTCTAACACATTAAAACCTTAATGGCTGATTTGATGTAATATTTACAGACCAACATCACAAATGACTGGGAGTCAAGGTGCTCAGAAGCCACGTGGCTCCAGAGCCGCAGGTTGCACATCAGTCATCTAAAAAAACTGCAAAAATTTAACTAGATTGTTATTTTGATTTTATTTTACTATAATTTCGCTCAAGGACCTTTGCGCGTAGGCGAGTATTTCCACATTTAAGTATGGCTCATTGAAAACTTCTTCTACTGCTGTGAATATAAGGAGAGGTGAAACTCAGGTTATATGGCCAACATATAATTTTGAATCAGTAAAAGACTGTGATGCCTATAAGAACAAACTTCATTCTTGGCATATTGACTGTACTCCATCTTATGACAGTGGAATCACTCCGATAAGTGCTCATAATGTGCACTAAACGCAGAGTGTAAAGTGCAATTAACTTGTTTATGATTTCATATATTACCTATAACAGAAAACAAACTCATAAACAGACCCAGGATATGAGCTGGTGCGGATGTAAAACGTCCATCCAAACATATGCAGACACGCTGGATGGAAATGTTTTTGGTACTGCCCTCAACTAATGGCTTTATTAATGATAAATAAATCAGTACTTAGTACCTCTTAGGTCCCTGGTGAGCCATAAAAACTTTTGAGTAGTCAGGTACAGAGCAAATTCACTTTGACTGGCAATACAGTGTAATGAGATACTTTTATGAATTATTGATTTATGTCATTTGTAACTACAGACAGATGAAAGACGATTAATAACCTTCACGGCCACTGTTAATGACTTATTAACAGCCATCAATAAATAATTCATATTTCAAACAGCTATTGATGACTTATTAACATTTATGAGGATGAAACTGATGGGTTCCCCACCAACACCCACATGCTTGAACACCGGCAGAAAGAAACCATGTTTTCTGATCACATATGACGATCAAGTTGATTCACAAGTCAAACATTTTTAAGGGTGGAGCCACAGGGAAGTTAAAGACAAACCAACGTCAGTCTATATAGTATCTTCATCCAACACCCCACTTTCAAGGACCCCCGCATATATGCTGGCTGAATATAAATGGTGTGTATTTCTCAGCACTTTAACAAAAGCCACATTCAATAATTGCAAACATTTGCAACCAATACTCTTGTCAATTTGTCAATGGAATAATACAAAAAATGTTTTACTGAGGAAGGTTAACAACCACAAGAGAATAGTCTAAACTGTAGTCAAACAAACACACACGTACACATACACCATGTCTAAGCTTTTGTCTGGAGTTTTGCTGGTAAGATTCTGACCACAGCATTTCTTTCTAATAATCCTGTATTAGCCTAAACGTCAATGGTACGATCACATACAATATGCTATAGCTACCAGAGGTGTAGTGGTAAGTACATTACATTCTTACCAAACCTTTTTGTGTTAATGTGTGGTACGAGTACATACATGTATTGAATTAATTTTCATGTGTACCATGTGTATATATGTGTACATCTTTTCAAAACATACTGATTGTAGATGATGTATTGTTTTGTATATTTCTGCATATTTATCCAGCATACATATGTTTTTAGGACGCTGCATGACTTGTCACCTATATATACCCTGTAGATCCGAATTTGTGTACATGTAGCATTAGCCGCAAATTCGTGTCTTAGGGAGTATGTAGGTTTTGACACTTGACCTCAAAAAGGAAATAAATAATTGAATAGTCTTGAAGTTAAACGTACCAAATGTTGGTATTTTTACGTGTGGTGAAGAAAGGCTTTATTGTGTTTCAAAAATTCCAAAACAATAAAGTGAAATATATTTAAAGTTGAGTTTTCAGGTAATATTCTACACTATTTTTGATTTATCTTCACTACTTTTTATATGCAATGTTTTCTTCATATTGTCAGCCATTTCTGGTAGCCTCTAAGCCATCGTTTGGCTGACTTCTATTTTGACTACATTGTAGATACTCTTACCACAATTAGGCTATTGTTTATGTGGTTTGGCATTTTTTCTTTGAGTTTGAAGTATTTTATAAAATTTGGTATAAAGAATTTTACCCTATATTTCGACTGATATTTTGTCTCAGTCATATTACTTTTTTTTATCTATACTAGGCCAACATTGTTGGTTTTTTTAATTTATCTTGTCTTTTGGCTTTTTAGCTAAAAGCCAAAAGCCAAAAGATGAGTGATCTTCTTGTTTCGTTTTGAGTAACAAATGACTATTTTTGCTGAATGTTCTCATTTCTACCACTACTTTAAATAGGTCCAACCGTCTGCCTCGGGTGTTTCCCCCTAGTCTTTTCCTTTTTAGCTGGACATTGTCAGAGAATATGACATCTGTGAATGTTGCAGGACAGGCCCTCAATGAGGCCTTTGTTCAATACGTCATTTGTCACCTCTCCTTTTCACTGCCACTGCCTGTATAGATGAGGAGGAGTTAGTGTGCAAGGAAATGTGAGGAGCACCTCAAACTGCAAAGTGCTCCAAACACTGTGGCTGCATGGAGAAGGATGAGAAGAAAAGAAAGAGAGAGAAAGAGAAAACAGTATCTGTGCTGCAGATGTATATTTACTATGCTGACAACAGAGGAGCGAAGACAAGGTCAGTGACTACACACAGGTTTAAAATGTTTAAATGTGACACTTAGGAATTAGTTGATGTTTTGTAAAAGATGCAAGGACATCCTGACAGGCCTTAACATCTTGCTTCTTTGTTACTCTTCACTAAATGATTTTATTCAAGAACTGCACACAGGAAAAGATCGACATGCTGTTCATAAAAGGTTGATTTTACTGGTGACTAATGTTTTCTTTGTTGGTAGTTTAAAGTATTGAAGACTTGATTTTTTCCCCCTCCCCTAACTATGTCATTTATTTCACAAATACAAGTCATGGGTTAGTATTAATTTGCATGGCATCTCAGTGGGAAATGAAGTTGCTGCCATTGTTGATTCAACTGTCTGTATGTATTGATTCAGCACAATAAATCCCCTCCTCTGCAGACACGTGGTTCCTGCAGCTAATTGACAAGAGAGGTTTGTCAGCAGGTCTGTGAGCATGTGTGTGTGTCCATCACAGATCACACAAGCAGTCCTACAGTTATTGATGGGATGTGTAAAGTGCAACTTTGGGGATGATGTCCTACTCAAATGGCAACTATGGAACTGTAGTTGTCATTGGTATATTGTACAGCATATTTAGACTTTTCTGTGTCGACTTTATCAAACATTCCTAACGCAACTTACACATTTTCAAACTGTCAACTCAACACTGATGTCTCTGCTGGGTTTTTCTTTAGAAATGTAAATGTTAGTTGTGAGATTAACGGCACTAAGGATAAGGCTAATAGTACAAAGAATTTAGAACAGCTGTATAATATAATGTTTCCTTACTAACAGTAACACCAAGAAAGATAAGAGCCATTTTTAATTTTAGCTGTTATCATTGACTTCTGGTTATCTAATGATTAATTTCCTAATTGGCTAATTTTAGACTACTTTTGGTATAATTTATAACTTTTGGCTTTATAGTATTTGGTGAACTTTTGTTGTTGTTTTGCTAATATTAATTAATTATCACTTTCTTTTATTATTTTTTGGTCATCTAAATTTTTAGATGTGTTTATGGCTAACAAAGTTATGAACACATTTACTTTGAGATATTGCTGACATATGACTGAACATCTTGAGGCAACGTTTAGCTGATTTAGGAATTTATGCATACTTCAGTTGATATATACACCATTAAAACTCAAATTAATTACATTTTTAATTGCCTAATGAATCCTTTAATTTTTTTATTTCCTTTTTTTATATTTTGGTGAAACCTGCCCACAGTTGTGTACCTTTAAATAATTGTATTACTGAAGCAATTGTTTTGCTTTAAATAGGGCGGTTAAAAATTCAGTGCAACTGTATGCCATTTATTAATGACCATCGTGATCAGATTTGAGCATTGGAGCGTACACGTACACTGTTTAAACTGCAGCAGAAAGCTGTTATTACCTATTAAAATGAACGTGTTTATCCCTGTCAAGCATTAATAAACGTGATTATTTGAACGACAGTTTCCAACACATCCAGGACTGCGTGGTCGCTACTTTTCAGTGTACCTAACAAATTGACATTACCGAATCGTAATAGAGCTATAGTCGTCCCTGCAATCCATCATTGATGCAGGATTTGGACGCGGCTTAAAACACGTTTGGGATTTTGTCCAAACTTTGGCAGGTGCACGCTTCGCGGATCAAAGGTGGAGCCTTTTGCATGAATTACAGCCACTTAGTTAAATATTACCTTTCACAGCCAATCAAAGCGATCGACTAAAACGGTGAAGATGAGTGATCAAAGCAGCTCCCATCGACCCACTGCGGCATGAGAACCAAAGCCTGGCCACCAGGCCTCATTACTACAGTCTCCATCCTCCTCCCCATCTCCTGGACGCAGACTGTCTAATGGATGCTGCTGCTGCTGACCTCTGTCTGTCTGCCCTCTCACTGCTTCAAAATCACTCCATCTGATAACTCATTTCAATTAGAAATAAAGCAAAGCATTACATGGTACACGACGTAAACAACTCGGTGAGTAAAAAAACCAAAACCAAAACCGATTGCTCACATTTGCCTGCGTTATTTATCGCCATGGTCTGGCATTCGTCCAAAATGAGATGTTTGAATGTATTTCTTCCAGGCGCTGGACTCGTGCCCAGAGACACCTGGGCAGCAGGAAATAAACCGGAAGGCGTCAGGGTTATTTGTAAAACAAAGAAATAGCAACATTTTACTAGCATTAGTGCTCAGTGGAGGGAAACTATTTCTTTTGACATTACTCCTCTGCTTAAAAAAGAACATAGCTCAAAATGTTTACTCAGTTTTATTTCTATAGAACAAGAAAATTGAGGAATGGGTGTCGGCAAAATCGTTACAAAACTTTTGATTGTTTCTGAAATTCAAGGCGCATTTTAGGATTTTTCTTCGCCCATCTTAAACTGGTAAACATGCTTTGTGCACGTGATGATTCTATATCTTGAGTCTTTTATTGTTTTCAAATTTTGTCCGAACTTCCATAAGTTTTTGTGGATAACTCGAGTGTTTAAAATACACATTTGAAGAAAAAGACTTGGACTAATATGAGCTGCAAAGAGTGTAGACTCCCTTGCTTTTTACGTCGTGTCATTTCTCTCCTGCTTAGCCATGATCTAATGACAACAAATGTCCTCTTTCTCCCATCTTTATCATTTCTTTCTATTAGCACACGTGGATCCATGGGTCTGCAGGATCAGCAAAGGGGTTTCTCTTTTTCACGCACGCACACACAAACACACACACGGTGTACAGAAATGCTATGCAAAGGCGGTGGGAGCTGCAGGAACATTGTCCACTCCGCTTCGCCCCAAAGCCACTTGATCAGCACCACCACCACCACCACCACCACCAACTCCTAATGCACGTCCACGCAGCGTGACGCGGGTGTAAGAGTCGTTTCCTCCCGCAGGGATCGCGCTTATAATCTACGAAAACAAGGTGAGAGGCGTCTGTTTTTTTTCCTTGAGGATCGGGATTCATTGCGGGATAAGTGTGAATGTGGGTTGCGGGGAAGGTAAGAATGGCTGTTGTGTGGCGTGGTGTTGTGTTGTGTTGTGTTGTGTGGAGCTGTGGGTTATGTGTCTTTATGATTTACGAGGCTGACTCCTGCAGACGCGGTTCATCCAGAGTTCAGAGAGCTGCATGCCTCCAGACTTCTCTGCTCCCGAATTCATCCAAAACTACTGCTTTTTAATTTTTGATTTCATTTAGTCCAATTAGGATCGTCGTTGAAGCCATATCATTTTTACATTTGATTTTACTGCATTTTTTTCTCTCTCGATTTTTTCAATTCCGAGCAGCAACAGCAGCTGGAGCAGCAGCAGTGCACAATGGACATGTGTAGTATTTTATTTTGATGGATGAGCTTTTCAACTCACTGTGATAAAACATTTAATTTATTTTTCCCTTTGAAAATGTAACAGACAGGACAATCCATTAATGGAATAAAGGCTTCATTTGTTTACAGTCACGGGCCTAATGTGATTTCAAGAAAAGCCATCTCTGACAAAAGACTATAAATAATTTGGTCTGTTTTCTACAGTATATTAAAAGTATTTTAATTTATTTTTCGCACAACCGAAAAAAACAATTTGTCAGATTTAGCAAAACTATTTCCACCCACGACGTGGTGTTTTTGTGGACATACTGTCAAAGATTGGGTTAGGTTTCATGATAGTTCCAGTTTGAGATATCTTTCGAGTGGGAGCGGGGTGGGGGGTATTTTATTTACTAAATGTAGGTGAGGATTTTGTAAACATTGACTCATAATTTTGTCCAACCTACAGCCCATAATAAGAATCCCCTGTTTTGCCTGAATGTACAGGATGTGCATTACTTTGATTGACTTTCATTTATTTTCCAATTTGGGAATAAATAAATGAATAATGTGGAAAAACCGCGGTTGGAATCTTTTTGGTTTGACATTCAGTCATGTGATATATTTGTAGTAGCATTTGAATTTCTATGCGGAGCTCGCGGATTTTTTTTATTTCATTTTTTTCTTCTTCTTCATTGTCTTATTTTTTAAATTGTCATTCTTGTGTTAATTGAATGGATCATGTGGGAAACGTGTCATTTAAAATGATTTGAAGGCTACCCAATTACAGCCCTGGTGATTGGTATTTCTGTTGCATGGATCCACAAGGTGTGTAAAAATAATTTTCCACATCGTATGAATATAAAAGCAAAATATTTGTAATCGAAGACACACGAGAAAGCGATAAAAAGCGGGCAATAAATTTGTTTTTATAGTTCTTTTTCCTGGGACCCTCTTGTTTTTTCGTTGCCTCTCCGCTCAGAAGAGGCTCGCTATTCATGTCAACGTTACTATTGAGTTGATAAGATGGATTATGTGGTCTCCACCCTGATTCTGTCTCCGTCTTTTCTCCTGCACCCTCTCGCAGGCCATACAGCAGCCCAGCCCAGGGCTCTCTGGAAAGCTGCCATGTGACATTTGGCTGCCAGCGCACAGCCGTCAGAAGGTCAAAAGGAAAAGAGTGTGGGGGTCGGAAACCCGTCCCCCCTCCTCCCCCTATCACTGCACATTTCGTGGAAATGCAGAAAAGTACGCACAGCGTCCAGCTCCATCATCAACAACACCTAACCGACTCCCTGCGCGACATCAGCGGCTATGTTTGTCAGAAAATGACGCAGGTGGAGACGACAGTCAGGAGGTCTAAGCAGCAGAACCCTAACCCCAGCATGGGCAGGAAGATTTTTCCCTGGATGAAGGAATCCAGACAGTCCAATCAGAAACACGGCAGGAGGAGCTCAGGTCTGTATACATGACAGACAGTGTTTTCATAATGACGCCTGGTTCATTTATGGCCTATTTTAATTAGTCATTATAAACTGCTCTTCTAACATTTACATTTATTCCGTTTATATCTTTCTGCAAAGGCCGTAGTACCATTCTAAAAAATTCAAATTCAGTTTTTACAGTAATCCCCGATACAAAAGATACTGAACAGATACAGTTTACCAAATATAAACATGGATTTGATATTTTGCGCTATGGATGTTTTGGCTTTTTTTTTGTTGAAATTTTGTTTTCCCAAGTTTTTTGTTAACAATATTTCTATTCAATATCAATTTGTTTCTGGGCAAACCCTCAGTATCACTTGTCTAGTCTAAGCTTTTCTGTCTTACTGTAGCTACAAGTCAGACCATTAGGTACTTGAACTTTAGGGCTGATCTATTCCAGCTCAGACTAACTCATTAGCTGGTAAGTTTTTTCTTTTGGTGTTTTTGTAGATTTTATATGGCCGATATTTTACAACTTCAAAATGTTATTGATGAATCAATTGGTTTTATTTGTTTGTTATATATAAATAAACAGACGTTGGCTTAGTTTTAGCTTTTGTGGATTAGTTCCACTTTTAATCTACCTTTTTAATGAAATGTATGCTAAATTTGTTAGACGTCTTTGCTGTCATTATAAGCTAACTTTTAGTCAGGTTTTGAAAACAACTTCTATATTTGTTTTTGTTATTTTGGGTACATTTTAGTTTTATTATTTGTCTAATACCTTGAGTTTTTACCTTTCGTATTTTGTAGTCATCTTTTAGTAAGTCTGGCTTTTTTTAATTTTGAAGGATCCGTATTAATAAGTAACTTCATGCATTTAAATTTAATTTAATTTTAGATTTACATTTTTGTTCTGTTAATAGTTTTACAATTAATATATAACCCCTCTGCATTCACTGTATCTTTGGATTGTTATTATAATACATTTCTTACAGATACAAATATTATATATTATATATTACAAACAGTTGACAAGACAAATAAACCATGAAGAAAATAATAAAAAATAAACTCGGCCCACGCAGTGAAACTATGAGAATAATTAAAATGATATTGTTTCAGTCTCTTCGTTGGTGAAGTGTTTCCACCCACTGACCACTGCCTGTCCAACCGTTCAGTTTCCACAGACTGCACCGTCAACGAGAAGCGTCCAGGCGCGTCCCCGGTCTCCAAGCGGACGCGCACCGCGTACACGAGCGCGCAACTTGTGGAGCTGGAGAAGGAGTTCCACTTTAGCCGCTACCTGTGCAAGCCAAGGAGGGTGGAGATGGCCAGTCTCCTCAATCTCCAGGAGAGGCAGCCGACTCCCTGCGCGACATCAGCGGCTATGTTTGTCAGAAAATGACGCAGGTGGAGACGACAGTCAGGAGGTCTAAGCAGCAGAACCCTAACCCCAGCATGGGCAGGAAGATTTTTCCCTGGATGAAGGAATCCAGACAGTCCAATCAGAAACACGGCAGGAGGAGCTCAGGTCTGTATACATGACAGACAGTGTTTTCATAATGACGCCTGGTTCATTTATGGCCTATTTTAATTAGTCATTATAAACTGCTCTTCTAACATTTACATTTATTCCGTTTATATCTTTCTGCAAAGGCCGTAGTACCATTCTAAAAAATTCAAATTCAGTTTTTACAGTAATCCCCGATACAAAAGATACTGAACAGATACAGTTTACCAAATATAAACATGGATTTGATATTTTGCGCTATGGATGTTTTGGCTTTTTTTTTGTTGAAATTTTGTTTTCCCAAGTTTTTTGTTAACAATATTTCTATTCAATATCAATTTGTTTCTGGGCAAACCCTCAGTATCACTTGTCTAGTCTAAGCTTTTCTGTCTTACTGTAGCTACAAGTCAGACCATTAGGTACTTGAACTTTAGGGCTGATCTATTCCAGCTCAGACTAACTCATTAGCTGGTAAGTTTTTTCTTTTGGTGTTTTTGTAGATTTTATATGGCCGATATTTTACAACTTCAAAATGTTATTGATGAATCAATTGGTTTTATTTGTTTGTTATATATAAATAAACAGACGTTGGCTTAGTTTTAGCTTTTGTGGATTAGTTCCACTTTTAATCTACCTTTTTAATGAAATGTATGCTAAATTTGTTAGACGTCTTTGCTGTCATTATAAGCTAACTTTTAGTCAGGTTTTGAAAACAACTTCTATATTTGTTTTTGTTATTTTGGGTACATTTTAGTTTTATTATTTGTCTAATACCTTGAGTTTTTACCTTTCGTATTTTGTAGTCATCTTTTAGTAAGTCTGGCTTTTTTTAATTTTGAAGGATCCGTATTAATAAGTAACTTCATGCATTTAAATTTAATTTAATTTTAGATTTACATTTTTGTTCTGTTAATAGTTTTACAATTAATATATAACCCCTCTGCATTCACTGTATCTTTGGATTGTTATTATAATACATTTCTTACAGATACAAATATTATATATTATATATTACAAACAGTTGACAAGACAAATAAACCATGAAGAAAATAATAAAAAATAAACTCGGCCCACGCAGTGAAACTATGAGAATAATTAAAATGATATTGTTTCAGTCTCTTCGTTGGTGAAGTGTTTCCACCCACTGACCACTGCCTGTCCAACCGTTCAGTTTCCACAGACTGCACCGTCAACGAGAAGCGTCCAGGCGCGTCCCCGGTCTCCAAGCGGACGCGCACCGCGTACACGAGCGCGCAACTTGTGGAGCTGGAGAAGGAGTTCCACTTTAGCCGCTACCTGTGCAAGCCAAGGAGGGTGGAGATGGCCAGTCTCCTCAATCTCCAGGAGAGGCAGATAAAGATCTGGTTCCAGAACCGCAGGATGAAACAGAAGAAGGACGAGAGGGAGCAAGGCCTCGGCACCAACTACACCACCACCTCCTCTTCTTCTCCCACCCCATCTTCCCCCTCCGCCCCAGGCAGCCCCACTCTGTCCAGCCTTGGTTACGTCCATCTAGGGGCGGACTACCAACAGACCTCTCCTCCGCTGGAGTCCCAGCAGCAGCAGCAGCTGTCATTTCCGGCCGAATACACCAAATACTACGCTCCAAACTTTACACACGGCCCGCAGTTCGACGTGCAATACAACACGCATCCCAGCGCACACACGGCGAATCAGCATGTGAATGTGAGCGGCTCATATTTCTCACAGAGCTGTTCACCTCAAGACAGAATCATGCAAGCTCCAAAACTGACTCACCTGTAGCAGACAACGTCCAATGAAACCCTGGGCCAACATGATCATCGTCATTTGATCCTATGGAAAGCACAGAAAATGTAATGTTTATTTATTGCAACGAGAGTTTGAATATTAGCTTTCAATATTATTATTTATTTGTATGTAAATATATCCACTCCAGAGAATTTTAAGCCCAAGTAATTTTATACAGCTGTCCCGATGTTAAAAGATATCCAATCTCGTGCACCCTAAATTAAACTTCATCTGTTGTAAACTGAACGACAACAATCCTCAAGAGTAAATATTCATCCATTCGCTCAAAATGTTGGATAAAATTCGTGATTTTGTTTTTGGTGGCTAACTCTTAATTAGCACTTAAAGTCTGCGCACTTTCACATTAACTGCTGCTTAATTACAGTCTCCTAACGCCAGGCTGTAGACGTGATAGGGTTTGAAAGAAGAAATCACATTATAGTGAGTGTCTTTAACTCTCAAGTGTAAGAGCGATAGAAGGCAGGGAAAAAAGAGGACTGTGTGGTTTTTAAACGCGTCTTTGTTCTTTTATGGGCAAAGTGGGCCACACAAGGTGTCAATCCTTAAAAGAGCGCATGATGGATCACTGAATTCACTCCGCTGCTTTTCCCTTTTTTTCCCCCCCTCTTCTTACAACACTGAGTTGTTCAGAACAGTCTGTCTGCAGGAGTCAAGCTGCATGAAGTATTTTTGGTTAACAAGCCAATGCACTTAGATCAAATGTATATTTAGATTAAACAAAAAGGGAGCTGTGGTCGATATCTTGGTGCACAAAAGGAGAAATTAATAAACCCACAAGAACAGCGCAGGCCATTAATAAGAGGTTAACACAAAAAAGAATGGTTTTAATGTAGGGAATGGATTATTGTAAAGACAATATTGACGCGTTGTGTTATAAGAAAGCCTCTTTTATTAACTAATCACCGTTATACGTATTTGTTTGTTTACCCATGACATACATTTGACACTCTGGGCTCCCCTCCAACACAGCGGCCTGAAAATTTGTCCCGATGTTTGTGTTCTTATCAGATGGATGAGCGAGTTTGATTGAAGCATTTGTCATGTAAATGTGAGCCTCTTGATGGACGAGGCCGAAGACTTGACAGAGTGCTGTAGGTCCTCTGCCATTGGCGTTTGGCAGGTCACATGGTGTGTCAGGAAGGTGATATGAGGGTGGAAGGCAGTTTTACAGCTTTGACATACTACCTCGAAGGTTAGGGCAAAAGGGAGTTGCGATTAATGACCGCTCAGAGTCTTGATCACCTCTGAACAAACACACAAGGCCGAGGCTCCAGGATGAACTCCTACTTAGATTACCCGGTCTGCAACCGGGGCGCAAACTTTTTCAGTGCCAAAGCTGGATACCACAATATAAACCACGGATACGTGTCGTCCAACTCGTGCGCAACAAGTGATAGTTACGCACCAGACGCCCGTTTTGTTGCCGCAACTTCCGCGCCCCACCAGACACCGAGCCTCCCTCTGCACCACCAGACACACGTCAACCTGGACCTGCAGTTCTCAACATCAGGGAACTCCATGTACGGGCCACCTCTGGACTACAGCCATCACCACCACCACCAGTACGGCTTTGCAACCGAACAGGACAGGAACTTCATCCATCCCCAGGTTTCTCCACTTGGAGCAAATATAGGGCCATACAACGGAGACAGTTGTGGACCCGGGATTGCAACCGGCAGCCCGTACCTGCATTTTGGAGACGGTGACCAGAGGCAACAAGACTATGCAGAGAGTGTTTACACAAGGTTACCATCCCAAAGTAAAGAGAAGGATCTGGAGACTGTAGAGGAGACGTCTAAAACTTTCGACTGGATGAAAGTGAAGAGAAATCCACCAAAAACAGGTTTGTTTACATGACACAAATTTGAAAATCTCAGTTGTAAATTAGCCATTAAACGGGATCCTTAAAATTGCTGTGCGTAAAACGTGCGTAACGTGTTTTAAATTAACAAGTTAAAATAACCTGCAAATATTGTTTGTTTGTTTTTTAAATCACATTATTATTCATTCCGACATGTCCAAATGTCACCCAATCATTACGCATTAGATCCATAACTCCATCTTTTTACTCATTACATTCTCATCCATCCATCCATCCACCCTGTCTCCACAGCCGTTCTGTCCGAGTTTGGCGTTCCTGGTCAACACAACGTGATCCGCACCAACTTCACCACCAAGCAGCTGACAGAGCTGGAGAAGGAGTTCCACTTCAACAAGTACCTGACCCGGGCTCGGCGGGTGGAGGTCGCGGCCAGCCTGGAGCTGAACGAAACGCAGGTGAAAATCTGGTTCCAGAATCGCAGGATGAAGCAGAAGAAACGCGAGAAACTCGGCTGCGCTCTGCTGAGCTCAACGACCACAACTGTGGAGAAACTCTGCGGCCCGGACACCTCTCCAAAGACAAAGGGCAAAGACTCAGAATCCTAAAATGACTTTTCAAAGAATAAATATATATAATCTGACTGTGAAGCCTGGGAATTTACTAAAATCTCCACCAGTCATCAATCCAGAGAACAAAACTGAAAAATTGACTTTTGTGTGTAAATATACTTCGTGTCTACGGAAGTGCTTAAAGGGCACAATCTGACAAAAAAGAAAAGCTGAAAATATTGTTTTAAATGTCTTCATGTTCCCTTTTTTAAATTTTCTATGATCATGCTGTGTATTGTGTTGAAACACCAAATTTTCAGTGTCACTGTTTGCACTATTTATTTACAGGGTATTTTCTTTTTTTCAAAATTGTTGATATGATTAAATTTAATAAAGTTTATAAAACAAAGAAGAATATTTGAGTGATGAATGGAAACAGTGAGACAGAGTTTATTCCTAAATACATTTTACATTATTATCTAATCTGGAAGATTTAAAAAAAAGGTTTTTCTCTATATTTTCTTCCATACATAGTCTCAGCACAGCATCCTTGCATAATGTGACATGAGGAATCTTTCACAACACACGGGGTGGTTCCAAATGACCTCTTCACCTCCAAATACCTCCAGGGGCTCTAAACATGACAACAAACTCCAGGGATCCGGTCAAACCCATGGTTTGCAACCCAAATTCTGCTCAGACACAGCTGACAGAGGTCACCACACTAAAATCAATATTTATTTTATACAATTTAAATCAGTGCGCTTTTTTCTCACACATTTTTTTTCCATTTAAAGAAATGCAGAGGTTGAACTAGTAAATTTAACCTCTCCGTGCTTAAATAGGTTACGCCTTTGGCCAAACGTTTGTCGGACCTGACCACCTGGGTTCATCTATTGCTAGAAGGGCAGAAGTTTCAATATTTGCACTGGGTGTTGAGTTTGCACACACACAAGTTTCTGCCCCAGCAGCACTGGCCTGTTGGTGTCCTTTTTCCTAAAGCTAAGGTTCACACAGAGTTCAGGCACAAATGAATGCAGAGTCAATCTGTCAAGACACCAGAGTGGCTCGCAGAAGTCGACTCCAGGCCTCTCTCACTTCAGCTCTTTGCAGGTAGAGCTTTTTTTCTATTTAGTCTAATAAGGTTATGGCCCATTAAGACAATGTGGAAGCCGGTGAGAACTTTTTTGAAAACAGTTTCAAGCGTCTAAAAACACCTTTCTAGGAAATGGAAATAAGCAATCATTTGAAATATATCTGCATGAGTATGCAGGTCCCTCACAACTGTATTAAAAATTGATGCACGGCCGCGAATAGAAGTTACAGTTGAAATACCATACGACCCATTACTGTAAATTAGAAAAGGGCTAAGAGGTCTGTTGTCACACATTTCTTTACACGGCGAAAAAGCTTCCACCTCCGATGAGTCACAAGGCCAAGAACAGGGGCAAGAGTCGATATGGTGAATAGTGACAGATTTGACAACAAAAAGAGAGAGATGGTGCAGAAAACAAGTGTGGGACTTCACTCCAGAGGTGTGATCCCTGCCATCTCTGTCGGCAATACCTCAGCACTCCCTGCGGGCTCTCCATCTGGAGGTGTCAGAGACTGCGGTGCAGCCAACGCCACAGAGACAGATGTTCATCTGGGGGAGAGGAGGAGGGTATTTTTCACCTTTGGATCAGCTCAGCCATCTTTTCCTTCTGCTAGAAAATGTAGGGCAAGAAGAGGAGGAGCAGCAAAATTGTGAACCAACGAGGTAAAACAGCAAAGATCCGACACAAAAATGAACAGAGCCTCTGCAGTGCCAACATCCCGACTGCAGAAGTATGACAACTATTAATAGATTCCACTGCCAAACTCTTTGTCCTCACATATCTTGCACATCTTTAGCCAGCCTGCTGCCCCCCCCACTCCCCGCTCGAGGTCAACCCAATGCTGTTTGTACCCCATGCTGTTTGCAGTTGTTGCAGGCTCTTTTACAAGTCTATTGCAAGGCTCACTTCCATGGTTTTCTACCAGTTCCTCTGTCGCATGTCACTCTGCAGGGACCCAGGGCTTCAAAGGAAAACTAGATAGAGTATTCATAAGGCCATGGGGGGTTGGTCATCACAGAGACACCACAGAAGAGACATTTCAGAAGCTGATAACCGACACAGCTGCAGTCTTTTTTTTTAATAACCAACATCAAAACTAAATCTATCTCACATACAATATGCATTGATGGTCAGAGAATACCGCAGCACCTGCATTGTTGCTGGGTAACATTTTTGGAGAGCAAAACAAATATTTTTTATTAATAAAGATTCTATAAGACAACACAAAAGTCAGAATAAGGTCATGAGACTCTTCTCGTCCTTCTTGTAATGTCAATCATCGACCTTCATTAGGCCTGAGAGCGGCACCTAGTCTATAAAGGCTGAGTAAAGAAATACTGTACTGCAGGAAACAAGAACCTGGAAAAGGACAATGCTTCATTAAGGCTGCATCAATAAGTCAACTAATAAACTGGTTAGCAACCAGATCATTAACAGGCGACAGTTCTGATTTTACACAAAATTGAAAGGGAACAAATGTTTTTTTTTAATTACATGAAATGGTTAACACTTAAGTATATAATAAGACAACAAAAATGAAAGAATTATTAAATGTTATTTATATACGTTTTCGCATATCAATGTTAATCTGTATATAAAGCATTTCAATCAAATATCCGATTATACTTTTGGTTGAATTTAGGTCCATGTTGCTCTTGTTCTTTTTTTCCGAGTTTATGCAAAAGCCTTTGAATATTGAATTGACTTTTTTTCCGAGTTTATGCAAAAGCCTCAGAACATAGGCTTTGACTATTGAATTTAGTAATAAATAGTTTTAGGCTTTTTATAGTGAAATATAAAATTACATTTAAAAAAATTCAGTTGGTTAGGTTGGTTTTAAAAAGTTCTAGTTTTTACACAAATGGGCCAATACACATATTGTTAGTTGTAAGTGTCCAAAAAAGAAATTGTATATTCTAATATGCATATACTGTTTTGAGGTTCTTTTCTTTAAACATTCCTGATGAAAAAAAAAATCAATGAAGTGTTCCAGTCATTAAAGAATGAGGATGTCTGCAGTCACTCAAATCCATTGAATAATTTAATTAAAGAGTGCTTCAAAACAGAAAATATAAATGTAAAGTCAAAGTCAAATATAGATTAGCATTATCATATTATAATTATGCAGAACATATAGATTTTAATTTTTTTTTAAATATTTTTTGCTCCTCCTGTGTTTTGCTTGCAACTAGTTTGTGGATAAAAATAAAAATCTTTTCATTCTCTTGCATTTTATGGACAAGTTGACTAAATGATCAACACAAAAAAATAAATAAAAACAAGTCAAATGAGATGAAGGCCATCTCTGCTGTACTGCAATTCCAAACAATTATGTCGGAATATAAAAAAACAATCAGAATCTTCTAAACTTAAAAAAACATTTTTTTAGGGTCTGTCTCCTCACCTGGCTGTGTGCGCAATGAAGTGGCTAAAACACGTCAATCTAAAATGGATATGCAGCTGAATGATTATTGGTCTTTATAGCTGAACATTTCTTTGTTTCATACTGGATACTTTCAGAAATATTTTGAAAGAATAGCTGTACATTCTCTAATTAAGACCTAATCTTAAGATATGAAAATTATCTAAGTTTGCTTGTAGTGTTATTACTGATGATTTGAGCTTTAGTGTTTCTTTTTAGTCAAAAAGGTCAGAGGGCCAAACGGTTAGTGACCACATTCCGACTGAAGCCCTGCACATAATTCACCTTGCTATTATTTTTTGGACAACCTTGAAGAGTTACAAATCTATTCCTTTATTTCATGTCCACAATTTGTCTGCCCTTATTGTTCAGGAAATTCTAGATAAGAAATGCAGCCTAGCTTTGAATGGCACACGTTCTCCCTTCTTTGTTGTGGCACAGAGGCTCTTTTTAGCCAAGCCTGGGAGACGCTTGACAACCATCCCCCAGTCTAGTCTGGCTCTGCCCGATCTGTAAGCAGCAGTCGACCTGAAGCCCCAGCATCCTCATGGGTCCCCCTGCAACTGCATCCTTTCCCCACTCCATCAACATTGTAACTGAGAGAGACAAGTGACTTGGCCAGGGTTAACATCTTAATACTCCCTGGGATTGCCTCCAGGATCCAAATGGCTACCCCTAATAGTTTTCCTCCTCTGTGCCTGTCAGACCGCCATGACTATACGCCGTAAGAAAAACAAGACCAGCTGAGAGGCAGCGTAACCAAGCAGTACAAAGAAATAATGAGGGGTGGTGAGAAAGAATGGAGAACCCATGAAAGGTTTGAGGCGAAAGATACATATTTGGTGCAATGCTCGCTGCTTTAGCTCTGACGAGCCCCTGCCTGGATGCTTTGAATGGAGAGCCTGAACACTCCAAATTAAAGCTGCTCCTTCCTCAGGAGCCCAGGAGTGGAGAGGGGGGAGGGGGGCGAACTCAATCAGTGTCACGTCACATGGTTCAAAGCGGCCAATTCGATGCTGCCAGGAGGTTGAGAAATGCAAGGTGACAGTTCATTTTAACAGTGACAGTGTGTCGGTCTCGCTTGCTGGCTCCACAGTCAATTCCCAGCGAGGAGTGAAGGTTGAGCGTTGCTGGAGACAGACAGCAAACCCACCCTCCCCTCCTCTGCACCTCTATCCTCCTCAGCAGCACCGCTCTCCCATCGACCTCACTCTGCTTTGTATTCCAATTAACTGGACAGAGGGAGAGGCAGCAGTGTGCATGATCACAAGCTCAGGCAGACACATTCTTCTGGCATCCTTCCAGTCTCTCAATTCTACTACGCTCAGTGGTGCTATGCATCTTTTTCCCCATCTCCTCTCCTTCACTAACCTCCTCTTCCTCCTCCTTTCTCTCCTCTCCCCGGCCTTTTGACAAGGGCCAGTTGTTTCAGGGGATAATACATATATTCTTCTTTAACTACTGCCCCTAGGGACAATGTCTTGGTCATGAAATATAGTTTTCTCTCATACATTCATACATCACAAGTAATAGAGGAACGTAATCCGTCAGTGGCGTCAACACACCGCTGGCTGTAACTGCTGTCCTTAACAGACACCTCAAATAATCCTGAATTAATATTTGGAAATGGCTCATATATCCTAGCATAATATAATTTGAAATATTTCCTACTCAATGCTTTCAGGGCCAACATTGATTTGAATACATGCCGAGATAACACTCACACACACATACACACACCCACCACCATCCCCTTCGAGTCAGTCAGCCAGCGTGAGAGTGAATGAAGGTTGTAGATTTAGCGAAACACATTTGCTCCTCTGTCTTTTGTGTCCTCAATCTATCATCACATTATACCTCGCCGCCACCAAAGCCCCCCCCGACAACTGATGTATGTTTGAGCAGTGGGTGGGTTGAGAATACAGTGATTGTGAGGAAATCTGAAGAGTAAACTGCCTCTTTTTTATCTTCCTGAGCAAAAACAAACATTTACAACAGGCTCCTAACGATCAGGACAAACACTTCTTAGCCCTTTCTAATACAGGCTTTGAAAAATGTTATGGCATATTTAGATTAGGGCCAAGTGTGAGGACTGACTTGACATATTTACTTATTATATATTTATTACGTGACATATGGAAGGTTATTAGAATGAGCATTAATGGGAGAATCTGCAGTAAATCTTCAATCATTTGCTTACTCCATAGTGTTAATTTGCACATTTTTTGCAATTATTTTGAGCACCAAAAATCTCCCCAGCTGCACAACAACCAATTTTAAAACAAAGGATAGGACAAAGGTGAAGACAGAGCCTGAAAGACAGGCATGGGTGCTTCAGTGTTTGTCCTTCTGCACGGCCTATCTTGAGAATGCGATGCGAGTGTGTGTGTGTTTGCAGGGCAGGATACACACACCCTCCATGCCCTGAGGATCCTCCTGACTCTCTCTCCTGGCAGATCAGAGGGACCTGCTGTCCCTCCCCACACCGCAATGCAAATGAAAAGGAATGCGCTGATAAAAGGCCAGATCCTAGAGATGAGAGGGCAGGAGAAGGACAGAGGTAGCAAATGCTAGAGGGGGGGTAGAGCCTCTTGGGGAGATGAGAGGTGGCAGAGGAGTCAGTGTTGGTAGTAGTGGGAGATCATAGCCTTGCTCCCCCTTAGCGGCGTTTGATACAGGGCTTTTGTCGCTCTTTCAGCGGTGCATTGTTGGGTGGTGTAATCCCCGTCGGATTACAAAGAGCTTCCCTTTTCATATGGGGCTGGCCCAGCAGGCAGGTGGCTGGGGCTCTGTGGAGCTGTCAAGGGGAGGGAACCTCTTTTCCAGGGGAGGGAACCCCAGTTCCTCTTACCTTCACAGGGGATTTTTGCTGGGAGGCCAGTCAGGCGCAGGTCAACGTAGGGACAATTTTGACATGGGAGTCAACTCGCCCTGACCCCATGGCTTCCTGGAGAGAAGTGACAGAGTAGAGGGCTATCATGAGACATGCTTTTTTAGGGCATAGAGAAAAATAACACTTATAATAATACAGAAAACATCGCTGAAATCGAAAAGGAACTTTCAAGAAACACATAGATTCTAGTTTCAACTGCTTTTTCAATCTCTTAATACCAAAATCAACACAGCATTAAACATACTGACTCAGTAAGCTTACCTTAAATTTACATAAACAGAACAAAACAATTTCACCCAATAAGGCTTATTTATAAATATGTGATGCAGACAAACCACAAGACTAAGTTACAAAAATCACAGGAACTGAAGAAAAGAAATGCAACCAAGAGGCTCAAAGAGATCCATATTGTACAGAATAACAGAGAGATTTAAAAAAGTAACCAATGAGTCCCTAGAAGAACTGTTTAAACATTAGTGAATGATTAATGGTTGATAATGATGTAATTATATTTTTAGTCTAAGTCTATTGACAGGTGTGTTTTGTGAATTTGATTATACAAACTAATTTGAGGCAGGCAATATGTATGTGGAAGTTATTCCTTCCTGTGTATAACAAAAACTAGATGAACCAGGTCTCTCTGGACATAAATGTGTAACTGTGTTTGGAGTATGAGAAGAGAGGCACGTAACTGAAGAACAACATACCTACGGATGAGGTTGTTATATCTCTGTGGAGCTGCTTCAGAGCATTTGAGAAGATTGTGACGATGGAACTGTTAAGAAAGAAGAATATCTTAAAGGACAAACTCAAGTGGTCGACAGCAAAATGCATAAATTATCTAAAATTTAGGCACCTGATATAATACACATTTCTAAATTAAGCTAAGATGTTCAGAGATACTGCTTTGAAAACACCTTGCTCTCAAGAAACACTTTATGATAATTTTTTCTTCAACAGTTCTTACTTGCTGTAAGAAAAAAAAGGTTTTATTTAGGATGAAAAATGCAACAGAGCTGCAGCAGCTGTGATAATATATTAAATGGTGGAGGTAAAATTAATTGGGAAAATAACTGGCAGATTACTCAATAATTAAAAAGATCATTAGTAGCAGCAGGGTAATTTTTAGGACTGTAAATCACAGATGGGTGACTAGAGATCACTGCAGGGCTGTAGAACGCCTAAACAAAACCTAAAGATGTGTTAAAAAGAATGCATCATATCACTACCAATAGCTCATAAAACGAGTATTCAAGCATCATGCGTGCAAGTGTCTGTGTCTATGTTGGGTAGCTTGCGATATAGACTAATTATCTCGTGAGCACTTAACACACATTGCATACTTGTGTGCAAGTGGCACACACAGACATAAGATAAGGACAACCCAGCACAGAATGATACTAAGAGTATTCTGTCGATGTGAGCAATGTCTGATTGAGCTTCGGTTATTTGATGACCTTACATGTAGTCATTCAGTAATAATGGATCAATAAGGCAATAGAGAAGTCCACCCTATTTCTATTAGTATTACTAGCTCCACTGCTGCCTCTGCTACACATGTCAGCGCTGGATATGGAAGCCCCGGCCAGTCCAAGCCACTGATGTTCAGCTTGCTGCTAATTTAAACCATTTATCCATGGCCTGTCAGATATAGTGAGGGGCCAATTTAGTGCTTCTGCATTCAAGTGTTGTCAGAAATGTCCTAATTAGTTTCTCAGCTTCAATCAAAGAGCTTTCACAAGTGTGGTAAATAATGTAATTTAAAGAGTGAAAATGAGAATTTCACATACCCACTTGGTGGAGGATGATGCTTAACTGTTTAAAAAAGGGACTGAGTCGTGTATAGTTTATTGTTGGCCATCTTTGCTTTTGCATCAGTTGTGACCACTGTTACATATATTTCCTTATCTTTATACACAAGCCAGCTTTATGTCACTAAATTTCCACATTAAAAAAGCCATTATGGCAATGCGTCCACTGAAACATAATTTTACTGATTTACAATTTCACTATATACAATGAGTACAGGAGAGCAGCACAAACTGAAAGGTGAGAAATGTACATTAAGAGCATTTTATGAAACCAAATTCTACCCAGGCTGAAGAAACTATTCATTTTAGATAATAAACATGTGATTTACAGTTAAATTAAGTTGAGTGGGAGATTGACGGCCATGAATGCAACATAATAAAGAACCGTAAAAACAGTGTGGGCACTTACAAAACATAAAGATAAAAAAAAAAAACTAATACCTGCAACCTCTGTATAATTAGCAGAGTATAATGACATAATGACCACCACTCTTGACATTCAAATGTCCCACCTTTATTGCCAAAACAGTTGTGAAACCCTGATGTATAACGTTATGCTATTATAAGTCAGAAACAAAAACCATGACCCTTGTACTCGGAATTAGTTTTACATTTTACACTGTTACAGGATCGAGGATGGGCTGTAAACGCAACACGTTATTATATAATGTCAAAACGTCGTAATTGCAGTACAAACAAATAAACCGCTTTTACGTAAGTAAAAATAGTAAAATGTAAAATATTTAACAAGTAGTCACAGATCGCTTAGCTTTTGGAGTCGCGGCAAATGTAAGCGCATTATCAATACACGTTTTTAGCAAAGGGACATAAACTGTGTACGTTTTTATATAATAAGAAAAGAAACCACGGACCCTTGAACGCAGCACATAAAGAAAGGTTATGAAAAATGTAATGTAATTTAGCTTTAGATGACATTGAAAAAAAAAATTACTTCAACGTTTCACATTATACTTTTAAAATAGAACGCCAACGTTTGTTGTAAACAGATACCACGTAACGTACCTCGTTTGTTGGTAGGCAACTCGTACAAATTAAATTATCGACGTGACAGTATAAGAAGGAAATGAGTCTATGAACGTATCACTCATTAATACACAAAAAACGTCGACGTTTTAAGTTTACAACCAAATAAAGCGGAGCTCCGTTACGCACAGCAAATGAATATGTATATACTTACTCAGTAGCATTGTGGGAAACAACAGCTAGCTTCACTTAATGGCTAATAATGTGCCTTCAGTGGGTACGGTAAACGTTAAAAAGTAATAGTACAGTTTGTTTGGGCTTAATAAACAACAAATGAATCAAATAACAGCTTTTAAATGAAAAACAAACAAAACAATAGCGATTCTACAACTTATCTGCTACTTGGCTTTTATGCTAACTGCTCCCCATGCTACAAAAAAACCCCTTTCACCAGGTGAGTCAATTGGTGTTAGGCCCTAATGCCTGTGATAATAACCACGTAACATGTACACGTCACCGACGTGATAAAAAGGTTGTTTTTCCACTTAAAGCATTTTAAGTCATTTAATCTGCACGTTTGAACGTATATACAGGGTTAAAAGGGGGGAAAACAGCATTTGATACTGTGCTACTAATTGACACTGTCAAAAAATACATAGAACATTTTGTATAATAAGTAAAAAAAAACTGTTTGTGAGAGGAAATGTGAGGAATTTCGCTGCTTATTTAGTTAAAAAGAAGTTTATCAGTCACATGCGGGGGATGGTTTTAATTTTTAACCAATTCTGCTTTATTTACAGTGCTCATTATATCTGTATATATATATGTTTATATCTGACACAACACATCCTGTCACCCTGTTATAATCAGATCATACTATACCAGTGTTCAGAGGAAGTTGTCAGCTGTGTAGTTGCTCCTCCCAATTTTTGCAAATCGAGGTGCATGCACGGAAGTTAGTTCAAAATGGTGCAGGTGGTTTGATGCTATAGCTCTTTGTGTGCATGCCAAGAATTTGTTTCTGTTTTAAGAGCTGAAGCTTTGCCTAAGGCTGGATATGCATTAGTTATCTTTATTTTTTAAAAAACACAAAGAAAATCGTATGCTTTTAAAGTGCAAAATAAAAAAAATACAGTGATGGGATCAATCTCACCAGATATAAAGCGACTTTTGAAAGGTAAGGCCACTTGTATTTCACTTTTAAATACATATTGATGTTATTATGTGGAATAAAAATTAGGATTGAGCAATATTAACATGTAAATAAAATAGAATAGAATAGTCTTTATTGTCATTGTAACACAGGGGTACAACGAAGCTGAAGAAGTAAAACCACAGAACAAATAATTTATGTTTTCAGTTATTTTCTAATTATCAAAGTAAAGTTTCTTTGGGGATTAAACCCAGAACCTTCTGCACCTAAGGCAGATGCATAAGGGTGCGCTGACCACGGGCTGCGTCCTGGCCTTCCTGTTCCTGTCCCCCCTTGTCAATTATTTGTATTGTTTTTATTGTCTATTCATGTTTTTTTCTTGGAACGGGTCGTACAAAACTAAATTTCGTATCACCTTCCCTGGTGCATATGACAATAAAGAGATTCTGATAAGGCAGGCACAATAACAACTGTCACAATGACTGTCAAACTAAAAAATCCATGCTAAAATATGTGTGCATAAAATAATTATAGTGTAACATTTATTTTCATTTAATAATGAAAAATGTAATTTTTATCCTGGGTTGCTAGAACCTACACCTGTGTCAAACATGTTGTTTTTTTTAATGACTAAATAATTTCAATAACCAATAGTCTATAGTGGAAGGGGCTTAAATGTAACCTTGAGGTGCACCACGGTTATGAGGGACACCAATGAAGATCACACAAAGAAGACCTATTCAAACCTATCCATTGTTTTATATTTGCATAAACAGCGAGGCAGGCAGACACGGTCTATGAGAAATTTGCATTAGCCAGTGCATTTGTGCAGGTGGTTTTAAGAAATTATATCAGATAAATAATGCAGTCTAGGTTGTTTTGCCTACAGTATCATGATACAGTACTCGCACTGTTATCTCAGTCTGACCTAACAAAAATAAATAATTGTGATAATCTTCATAAAAATAAATATAAACATATAAATATTGCTCTTTTGAAGATATACTGTAGCTGGTACATGTTGTACTTTTTACAAAAAAAGCTTTAATTTGAAAGTTGAACATAATTCATAACCATAACAAATTGGACTATTTGTTCAGGCCACATTTTAAACCATCACACTTTCTGTTTTATGTTTCCTCAGATTGTTTGCTGTATGTATCGGACATCCTTAGCGATGAGAATCTAAGTGAAGATGCTGAAGAGATGCGGGAAGTCATATTGAACAATTTCAGGGTTGTTCTTTCAAAGTATGATTCCAATTCTTAAGACACTATTTGGTCCTTAGCAGTAGATGCTACTTTGCTTTTTTTTTGCAGTGTAATCTCACACCACCATTATCAAAGCTTTGTTTATAATATCACAAGAGATCCCTAATTGTTATTCTAATTGCTTTAAAGAGTTTGCAAAATTACATTTGTAGAAACTCATTGAGTTTAATGGTGTCACCTTCCAGACTTTAATCTGGCACTTTTTTTAAATAGCTATTGCATTTTTTAAAAAGATTTCACAGAATAACTATTTCTCGTCAAAATAATTGGACATTAATCTTAAAGTGGTAAAGTGAACAGTCTTTGTCCCTAAAAACATTAAACGTTATGTGTTAGGTTCTGCATGGTGCTCTTGAAAAAAACAACAACAACTGCTCTGTCGCTTGCTGTGTACAGCTCTGCTACAGAAAGCCTGTGGTTTGAGGTCGCTGCAGGAAATGGATGCTGAGAAGTGTTAAGACCTGTACATGAATGTCTGATTTGTATTTTTACAGATATCCTGAGGATATACCCCTTCCATGTAAGTTAAATTAAGTATTCATTACCAAAGTACTTTACTACTGGACAGTAAAGTAGAGTACATATAAGGCCTATAAAAATTCTGAAGCTTTTGTCAGGAAAACTACTGTACTTTATTTTTGCACAAAATAAGCTAAAATTCACAAGTGTTCATTTAAATTTTGTATATTTTATTATATATGTACATAAGTATATATATGTATATGTATATATACTCACACATACAACCTTGATACAGTGGACTTCAGGGAAGACGATGGTTCTGATGACAACCGCAGCTCCAGTCTGGGTCGCTCTGCCCCATCAGACGATGCCTCAGGAGCCTCCGACTACCAGGATGATGGAGGCCCAGAGAGTAAGTTCAGAATTCCTATTCCTTAAGAAAGAGAGAGAAAGAGAGAGAGAAAGAGAGAGAGAGAGAGTGATCTGTGGCTATTTCCGCAATGCAGAGGTCTCGGCTTAAAAAAAGGCCCCAATTTCCAGTGTGGTGTTTTTTCATGGCAAAATGTCACTATAGGCGTCTTGTCACCACATTTATTGCATATAAAAGTAACCATCATATGTTTGAACAGAAAACATTGGTTCAGCTTTTTTGTCACTTTCAGGTCGTATGATCCAATTTCACCATGGAAAATTAAATAAAATGTCACATCTAAGAAATCGGTGCATGTCCTATGCCATCTTAGTGACAATGTGCAGACAATATTGCGCTAAACAAGAAAAAGATAAAACAGAGGGAGTCAAAACCACAGGAGCTGATGTAGTATTCCCACAGACGAGAACTAAATCAGTACAGATTTAACACAGAGACCATCAGGTCCTTGTAGGCGCACCTAGACCTCTCCACAGGAAGCATGCAGCCGACATTTTAACTTTATGTTGTTGCAAGACCTGTTAATTTGAGAAAGTACACCACATCTGTGAAATTCCCCTTCTCTGCTGGCGTCCTACGGCTTCACCAGGTTCAGTGACATCACTGACTCCTCCTTTCATATCCACTGCCCCCAAGCCAGTTTTTGCAGGTAGGGTTTTCTGATGGTTGGTTTCCAAAAGCCTGATCTGTGACCTAGAGCTCCCTCCAGTGGCCGATTTCCTGACTTGGTCTGTATGCTTGAGCCACAAGCTTGCACTCTGTGGAAACATGGAGGCAGCCCACACAGAGAGGTGGCTTTCTGGCTGCAGGCTAATTCAGTGATTGATTGACTCCAAGCCCCTCTTTTCTTTCAAAACCGGGTTTGAAATACAACACTGTACCTAAGGGGGCCATGTGGGTTCTATCCCTCTCTGCCTTTATCAATCTTTCGCTCTATCTTTCCTTCTCTGACTTGCCCTCTTTCAGATTTTTTTGTATTTCTGCCTCTGTGTTCTACCTATTAGCCCCTGACGTGACATGCTGCAGGTGGGTATTACTGACTTGGCTGCCTTAGGTGCCAATCTACTCTACATGTGTCTCTTTAAACTCACAAGTTAAACCAGGAATACCTGGTATGGAATTTCCCACTACGTTGGCCATTGTACAATTGTGATACAAGTACTTGATGCCAGCTGGATGTAGTCACAAAAGATCCCCTCATTTGGAAACAGCTTAATGAACTCTTCCATCCAAATGCAATTCTCTGTAACGTTCAAATCCAGAGTAAACACCTCACGGCAGATGGTATTAACACAGAACAACAGAAAATGATAAGGATGATTTTGCGTACGGAAACAGACAAACTCAAATGTAAAATGCTTTAAAAAAAATTCCCCTCATGGCTGTAATGTGACGCGTGTAAACTACAAACTACACCGTCTGTTACTGCGGATCATGCTAGTTGTTTAAACCCAAACATTGTGTCTCACTATAGTCACTGCTAAATGTGAGCCATAGCCAATTATGCAGCACTTCCTCTTCTTGCATTTGCATTTTGCTTTTATTATAACCAACTGGTGCCTCTTCACACTAAACAACTAATCAGACACACACACATTTGATTTTGGATCAGTTATTGTCGCTTTTGATTCAGTTTGGGAAAAATATTCAGCTCACAAAGCTGTCCTGTTTTATTTCTGGGAGACGGTGGCCATGTTTGTTCAGTGAATAGCCTGTGTCCTCGGTGAAAGGGCATGTGGAGTTCATAGTTCATCCTCTGTTCATTGCCAGTTGAAAGAAATGGCTCACACTTTTCTGCTTGGCGGTCTGTTTCAAGTCTGAAGAGTGAGTGTTTGTGCAGAATAACGGCGTGACCACTTAATGAAATCAGTGACTTTTTAGCAGAACAAATCCTCAATGGCGACGATTGAAATTTTCTTTCAAGTGCTTTTAATGCTGAAATCCACTGATTAATTCAGCTGTGAAAATAATTGCCTTTCTGCATTTTGTCATAAGGACTACTCTAGTATTTTATCCTTTTGAGGTTAATTGTAGTATTTATGAGTGCTACAGTATACAAAAGACCCTCCGACTTAGTTGAATGTATTGTCCATGGTAATCGACTGCTCGCCTTTTGCTGCTCTCTGTTCCCTAACCAGAGAGTGAGTGAGTGTGAAGTCGATGTTGCTTTTACACGCAGGAGGAGCCTGTGCCGTTTGATTAGATGCGGTGGCCTGTTGTCTTCAGTGGACTGGGTGACACCAGATTTGTAATAGCTGACAGGAACAGATGGAGCTTCCATTGTTAGCCCGGGTGTCTGCATGGTAATGTGAACTGAGTTTCACCCGCCGACCGCACCGTTGACCTAAGCGCGCCTGCAGCCTCACCCCGGCCACGTCTGCCCTTTTTAACTACCTCCACCTCTCTCTCTCTATTTATCTCCATCTTCATCCTTCTCTCTCGCCCTCCCCTGGTTGCTGTTAGGGCGCCAGGACTTGATGTTTCAGTGTGTTTCTTTTACACTACATTTTACAGAGCAAGAATTCTGCCATTCCAGCACATTTTGCCGATATACAAAATATTTGCAAAAACCTTTTTCCCTCTGGCATACAAAATCACACACAGACAAGACACACAGACAAGACCCCGTGAGACGGGTGGAGATGCTGGGCTTTTAGTCCCTTCATGCTGTTTGCAGGTCAAGTTTACCAAGTGGAAATGGCCTGTTTGTTTTTCTTTGATTGGGGAACACCACTGGGTGCTTGGGGATATTTGCTGAGAAGCTGCAGCGATGACAGAGTGCTGCAGTAAAAGCTTTGTTTCTGAGGGTGTGCAGAAAAGATGGCGAATTTGAAACATCTCTCTTTCTCCTCTTTCAGGTCACTGTGATTTTGTTTGTCTGTACAGTGGAATCGGTTTATACTCAGGTATAGGTGTTGGCTAATGTGATTTAAAAAGAGCCATCTACATTTGTTTTAAAATATGTCATTAAAAAATATTTTTTATTCATATTTTGAAATTTCGATGTCTACAAAACTTGATTTATTGTACAAAAGAGCCAGATAAGAAAATCAATAAAACTGCATGAAGCCAATTAAAAAGATAGTATTATCTGATTATCGAAAAAGCTCAATATTTTGTTGTATAATATTTTATAATGCAAAAGCTGAGTTTCCTGTTAGGATTCAGTCGTCAGAGTGCGCGCCCTTGTGTTCTCAACCACTTCCTGGCAAAACAATAGACCTGTGAACCAGTGAGGTGTATTCGAATACAAGCAGCCACTGCAGAGCAACGAAAACATTACATGGTGCAGAAAATAGAATATAATATCATTTTTGTCATTTGAGCTGGGACTATAAAAAAGCTGTTAAAAGTGGAGTGTTTTTTGAATGTGAACTGTCTGGATCTCTTGGCTGGTGAAGCAGGAAAAACAATGGCAGCTGACAGACTGATGCTCCATTTGCAGGTTAATCAGTTGTATTCACGCTGCCAACTTGCCCATGCATGAGTTTGAATTGGGAGATGAAGTTTGTTGTAACGCCACTGGAAAAATAATTGCTTTAAAGTCGAACGCCAATCGTTGGTGCATTTTCAAAAGAATATGCAATAAAAACTAATATCTGTAATCTGGTGTTACACAAGAACATTAAGTGTTGTATTTGTTGTGAAGTAGCGTGAAGTAGAAATTGATAACAGCATCATATTGGGAAAAAGTTGGAACTGATGAAAGTTTGCTGCTTTTCTGTAGTTTGTTTTTTTCACTGGTTGGCAAACTGATAACACCAGTGTATTTTTTGCTCATTCTGGCTGAGCCTCCAAATAGCAGTTGCTGTTTACTTGTTCTTCTCTAAATAATGTGCCAAACATTACTGTTGGTAACCTGGACTGCAGGCAGGCGAGTGTAGCACTATGTGTTTATCCAGCTAAAAACAGACACATTCAGTAGCAGTTTATGGAGAATTATACGTCCATTAACCACAAATATATATTTTAACAGGTTTAAGACTCACTTTAAGACATTTTAAGTCTAATAATTTTACTTGTATTTCTTTTTTTAGTCTGTTTTCCTTTTTATTCTGACAATTTCTAATATTTCTTATTAACAGAAATAATTTATTTTGTCAGCAATGTGAAACTGTAATGTAAATGAGACAGGTCTTTCAACAGATCTCTTGGTACACTTTAATGCCTGTAGCGTTTGCATATATGTTGGTTTTTGGGAGTGCTATCTCTCCACTGCTTGAACTTTTGCCCTTTGGCCTTCTGCTTGGCCAACCTGTGACCCGTCTGCTCTCAGTCCAGGTCCGTGTGAATGATGGGCCTTCCTGTCCTCCACATGCCCATCATTCATGAAGTTCCTCTGGACCTGCTGATAACCATCCAACTGTATGAATCCTCCCCACTATCTGCCGAGAGATGAATTCATCACTGCGTTCATCGGTGTATGGATTTCATGACATTTGCATAGCGGTCGCTCGTTTGCGAGGAAGCGAGGAACATGTTAATGACCCCCCCACTCCTTCTCATTCGCCTTCACTCTCCTTTCCTTTCCTCCTTGCGTTTGCTGCCTGCATGCTTTTCTACACACACACACACACACACACACACACATTCACACATACACATTCGCATGCATTACGAGCCAGGAGCAGTCTCTTTGCATCACTGCGACTGCTTGCCATTAGGGTTCAAAAGTTCACACTATTCCCCCAGGGCTACTGTGCTGCTGCAGATGCTGATAGTCCTCTCTCTCTGTCTCTCTCTCTCTCTCTCGCTCTCTCCCTCTCTCTGTCTCTCTCGCTCTCTATCTCGATGTCTTTCTCTCTTTCTCTCTCTTTCACTCCCTTTCCTCTCTATCCCTCTCTCTCTCTCTCTTTCTCTCTCTTTCACTCTCTTTTCTCTCCCTCTCTATCCCTCTCTCTCTCTCTCTCTCTCTCTCTGCTGCCTGCCTTTCACCCCCCACTCCCTTATTTTTTCTCTTTCTCACTCTGGCTGTTTACACAATTAATCTTGTACACTCTCTCTCACACACTCACTCACACTCCCAGGCAAGAGGAGAGCGGCTTGAAGGGGGGATTTGGACGTATTTAAACCGAAGGGCATCCATCACTCTCATCCCTTGCTTCGCCCCCACAAAAAAAGCTACACTGTTGTAGTTTTCTGCGTCCTCCTGGTTTGTCACCTCTCAGACGCAGCCCTCTCCTCGTTTGCTGTGTTTTATCGTTGCATTGCATATAATTACATCCCACCGTTGCCTCTGGTGTAGCACCGCGTTGAAACCCAGGGAAAAACAGGCGATACTAAATGTGCAGCAGTCCATCTGCAAGGAGGCATATAGGCAGAATGCAAACGCCGGGAAGCTGGGGCAGGGTGGCTCCTAATCTCCCCCAGAGCTGTCAATGTCACAGACAAATAGCAAAACTATCAGATGCGGCGGGTTCACACAGAGGTTAGCGTTCCCAGGTACCTCTTGCATTCACTCCCTCTCTCACTCCCCCTTCCTTGCAAATGAGAATTTGATTTTGCCCTCCACTGGAATCCATTTCTGGAGATGAATGAAGTTTCAATGCCAAGCCCAGGTGGCCCCCGCTGATTTCTTAGGGAAATAAATGGAGATGGGAGAGATGTGTCGGCCTGTAAACAGACAGTGACACGACGGCTCCCGATGCCTTTGGGATCCCTCTGTTTAATTGTTGCTGTAATGTTGCACTTTAAGGTCATTAACATACCCTGGTGGAGTTATTCAGGGATGTTCAAGATGCATTCCTCTTTATACTGGGATCAATGCATGGCTGCAGGGCAGTGTCAACACTGTGTGAGAGCCAACTGGGACAGGACCGTCATGGTCCTGTGTGCTGTTGGAGGACTGCACATCAGCAACGTATTTATGTATTAAAACATTGATTTATACTGAGGCTGTAAATCAGCTTGTGTCAAACAAACAGAGAAGTGAGTCAGTTGTTTCATTCAGTCAGACTTTCAGCTTACTTAACACTTACTTTGATTTAAACAGACCAGTCATTCATTAGACCATTTAACTTTAAAAACTGCACTTACTAAGTATTTATACACAATACCATTATTCAAATTTATTTCAATCTAAGTTTTTTTTATTCTTTGTTCTGTAATTCAAATAAAAAAAACATTAAAATTAAAGAATTAATTAATATCACCAATCATGCTTTTTGTACTGCATGACTTTTTTGTTTGGTTATTTAGGTGATATGTGCAGCAGTTACTGTCAAGAGTTTGATTCAATGCCGTCTTCAAATGACCATTTTGTTTCATTTACATATTTATTTAACATAAATAAAAACATAAGTTTTTATTGAGATTTCATTGATTTGATCACTTAGACAAATTGTCTATCCTCAAAAAAAGTGAGGAACAAATATTTATAATCTTATCTCTTTCTCTCAGATTTTGAAAATCTGTAACCAAAATTTAATCAACTAAATATTTCCAATTTGATTTATTTTATGGACACTTTTGCATACATGACACAGATATTTGAAAGAGAAAAAAACAAACATGTATGAGCCTCTAAATACAGCCATTTTATTTATGTCATTTTATTTATTTATGTTTTTATTAAAGAAAAACAAAGAAATAAAAAAATAAAATAAAAAATAAATAAATATAAATAATATTATTTAATAAAATGAGTGAATCTGTTAGGTAGCAAGTAAAAGTAGTTTGCTTTTTTTGCTTTTCTTTTTTGTTTAAATCAAAGCACTTGATATTAACAGACTCCAGCATTTTCCCGTCCCACCTGTTGCCTGTGGAAGTGCTGCTGAATTTATGAGGTGACCCCGTCAATAAATACATCACATAATTGTTCGGTGGCAGAATGTGTAACAAGAGTGGCTATAAAGTTGAAGTGATTTTCTAATAAAACTAATATGCATGAGAAATCACACACACATACACACACACACGCACACACACACACACTGCTCCTGAATCTACTTACTTACTGTTATTGCTAAGATGGTACTGGAAGGATTTTAGTGGAAATAAGAGAAGCGTTTTAAAGTTGCAATAACTGTACATTCAGAATAAGAGCGTGTTGATTTTCTCCTGAGTGTTTTTTCCCCGCAGGCTCCGTCATTGACTCTGTTATGTCTTGTTTTTATCACAGATATTTGGGCTCTCCTGTGGCCTCCGACACCTTCATTGTTGGTATTTATATTTGCGGGATTGTGTCGTTTTCCCCTTGTTTTTGTTTATTTTTTATTAAGCGTCCTTTGTTCTTTCATCTTTGTCAGTGGAACAGCTGAAAACCATCCCCAGCGATTAGAGGATCATTGTATCCGCAGTTAAGCATTTGAATAGAGGTAGTAAATCTCGAAAGGGAAAATTCAGGGTCGCTGTAGACGCCGCTTATAGCTGCCCAGGGGGAAGCTGATGTCACATATTAAATTTAGCCCCTTTGTGTCTTTACAGTGGCTGGACGGTGATTTTCCAGCACAGGAATAGAGCAGAAGCCTGAAATGACTTGACATCTATGCCTGAGAATCACTAGAAAATGCTTTGATTTTTTTCTCTCTCCCCAAAATTGCTTTAAGTATAACAGACAATAAAAGAGAAACTCTAGATGTCTCTGCAGAACATGTAGCTGAAACCTTATTGATTTTTTGAGCATCTGAATCTAAATCATTAAAGAAAACTAAACCTGTGCATGTTAAAGCTTTTCATCAGGGCATCACTCAGTCAGAAGGCTTTTATCTCAACTCAGGAGAGAACGCTTCTTTTAACCTGATTGGCATCCCTGATCAGAAAATAGAAGAACTCAATCACTCCTGCATACATTCCTGGTGCCATTTAACATCATGTGCAGACGATGTGGGGCATCGCCGAGCCCCCCGTATAATGCACTGCATGTTTTCTTTGCTCTAAACACATGCATTAGGAGGTCCTAAACACGGTTTATGTATCGATGACTGAAGTCCTAATCAAATCACGGGGAGGAGAGGAGGGCAGGGAAGACGTTCTGCCTTTAACCTCAGTGCCGCTCAGTCTCCCTCACTTCTGCCTTTGTGACGGCTGCCTTGCTGCAGGGACGGGCAGCAAAGGCCCTCCTCCTGTAATGAGGAAAAATGTATCAATTTAGCTTTGGCCTGCGTTTAGATGGAGCGCCGGCTGGGTGAAGGTGCACTGAGTGAATCCTTTTTCCTAATCAAGGACAGTTTGGGAGAGGACTGCGGTCTTGCTGGCTCAGTGCGTGGAATCAGCAGCATTCCTCCTCTCGGCCCCCCCTCAGGGCCGAGGAGCCTCTTTCTGCCTTCTGTTTCACCTCATCAGCCGAGTTCACATGGAGGTCAGGTCCTGCCCCCTGATGCTGCATTCAATGCAATACCTCTTGCATCGAAAAGCCACTTTGTGCTCAAGGACTAAAGCAAAGACGAAGGAAAACATATGATAACGGGACGATTTTCATTCCACTCTGCACCCCACCAAATGGATTTATTTATCCTATTATTAGGCACCATTGATTTTTTTTACCTCACATTCAATACAAATAAATACTATAAATAAATGTAAAATATTTAATTTTATATGTAATATTACCTATTTCACATTTGTGTAAATTACTCTCACATTTTCTTCATGTGTCATTTAAGTTTCTATTCTTTTTATTTTTAATTCTTTGTAAAAATTCAGATCGATCAGAAAATGAATCCATTGTCAGCAGTTATTTCTTAATAGAAGAAAAGTAGACAAACACTAACTATTGAAAATGTAGCCATAGTCAATGAAATAGAAATTTGGCCCATAATAATTTCACAGACAATTTCATTTCATTTTTTTCATTTGTAAAATATAATACACATAGTTTTATGTATATTTTTAGCATTTATAACAGATAGAAATTATTCTATTAATTTACCAAATTGATAAAAATATGAATTAACTGCTTAAACAATAACTCACCCATCAGTACTTGATTTTTTTAATTAAAAACGTCTTTTAAAAAAAATACTTTACATTTTTGACATATTTGTTGCATGACTTGCTGCATTTTTTCTATATTTAAAAAAACACTTGTAAAATGTTTTTCGAAAGAAAACAGAAATAAATACAATGATTAAAAAAATAAATTAAAAAGTGCAAGAGACATAGTCTCATATATATCTTTTTCTAATAATATCTTTTCTGTACAGAAAAATGTTTTTAATGTAACTACATTCGAACATTCGAATCGCAACCTCTGCAAATTTTTATCTGAAGAAAGACAAATCTGAGCTCCTTAAGGAAAATATGATCTGTTACTGAAGTTTGTACCGATGCATCTGTACTTTAATGTACAGTACATACATCAGGGCTGTGTCTTTAAATTATTTTTAGGATTTTATTGCCTATGAAACACATAACATTATGTGCCTTTTACCTCAAAGTGATGTTGCAATTATTTTTGCCGTTTCTCAACATCTGAAGATAGAAAGTTCAATGTTAAAGAAGAGTTAAATATTGCAATAATAGAACTTGTTATATATTTTTAATGATCTTATCAGTGACTTTTAACACGTTGTTTATCAAATGTCACTTTTCAATCAACTGGACAATGCAGCACTGGTCTTCAATTGAAACACTGTGATTTCCCTTTTTTATATTAATATTATTTTGACTTAGTATTTTGACTAAAAACATACAAAAAATACAAATGGTGTTATTTAACAAAAAAACACAGGAATGTTTTAAAAGGATAAAAACAGGCTTGCGTGTCAGTGACTTCAGACCAGATACATTTCAACGCGACAAAGGCAAACCAATTTTTATAAAAGAGCGTTATATAGGATTACGAGCACAAAGGACCGCACACACACATACACACACACACAGAAACTGGAATAGTTGTAAAGAACAGTTCAAACAGGTTTAAAAACATAAATATATTTACTAATATGGGCAGTAATGGAAAATGGTAAAATATATTAGCTGTTTATTTGGATTTTCATCGTCTTACCGAAATGTCCCTATTCAACTTTCTATTCAACTGTCTAAAATTATTACAACATCTACAACTCTGTGTAATTTCAGGCAGGAGAATAAAATACATTTTCTTGACAAAGTTTCAAAAGCTGAACTGAAAACACTTGCCGACAAAATGGTTGTGTCCCCGCTCCTCTCAGCCTCTACGCCATCTAACTGTCTAACTAACTGTCGTGTTACTGGAGGTCGGGATGTAGCCGTGGTCTAGACCCCTGACCTAAAAATAACAAGTACCCTGCTGGGACTGGAACGTGTCAGTGTTGTCACTGTTGTCTTTCTCTTTCTCAGAGAACTAAATGAATGCCCACTCTGCGCTCACCATCATCTGTGCGCCCCAACATCTTCAGCGCATGTTGGTGTTTTCATAACATCACCCCTGCATTATGACCACCGTTAGGTCTAATGTAACGTATTAGTCCTCCCACCCTTCTATTTCCCTTCATTTTGATTCACTCTCTATCCAGCCTTTGATTGACTTTCAGCCCAACTAAAGTGGATTTTAATGAGAGAATACATTAACTCCCTCTGGTCATGCTAACATAAATCAGCCTTTTCTTGCAAGATCAACTGCTGAGCTCATAACACCATGCTGAGAGAGTGTGAATAACCAAATGAGAGATTGCGGTTGAGGCAAACTGCTGCCAGTTCAGATGCATGGTTGCGGGTACACTCCCCAACCCGGGTTTAAAACAAGTTCAGGGAGGCGACGGAACAGAGGGCTCTGCGTCACACGGGGTCAGCTCACTCATGGAGACGCTCCTTTGTCGGAATCAATTAAACACATATTTCTGGTCAATTTCTATAGATTATCTCATTCCATTTGGAAATGAGGTGGCTGAAATCTTTTCTCACTGATTACCACTGAGGGCCGTTAGATTCAGTTAGCGCGGCCCTGTAGCCACTCCTCACCTTGATTTACGAAACGCGGGATGAGACTCTAACATCACATTCATCTGATCCTCTTTGTTGGTAATTGCACTCAGCTAAATAGGTTATGCTGAAATATCAATAAATTGCCATCAAATTAATGTCAATACCAGAGCTGTGGATGGTGCTAATTAAAACGCAAAAGGGATGAAAATGAAGTCATGGCATTGCTCTGAATAATTGATACTGGCAATTTATGATTTTTATGAAAGAGTGCCGTCTGTCTTCCATTTTGATGAGGCCTTAATTAGATACATTAATGTGTCTCTGTATGCCTGTACTAAAACTCAGAACTCAAACAGCATGATGACTGTGGGTTTTTTTTAATGCTCTAAATTACACATTTTCAAATAACATTACCTCTGAATATCCACTTAAAATTGCATTGGTCCCAAAGAGGTGTTAGTGTGATTTTCATTAAAGGAGGCATTGTAAACTCAGGACCAGAAAGATGCTTTTGTCTGAGGTAGAGTTAAGAATCGGAGCATGCAAAAACAAAGCAACGCTTTGCTTTTACGAAGCATGTGCTGCGACCCAGTGGAAGGAACTAGAACTGGAATATTAGGGTTTTTTCTTATTCCAGTTTCACTCTTATGCTTGTGTCCCTGTGTGCGTATTCCTACAGGACAGTGAAGTGAGGTCAGGTCACTCAGCGTTAAAGTGTTAAACACGCACAAATGTGTAATGTTTATTGACTCAGGAAGATCAGAGTGATCCCATGTTGATTTTGTACCTCCTCATCTATTAACCATGCTGGACCCTATGAGATAAATGAAGAGCGAGGGAGGCAGACGGATGAGGGGATTAGAAGTGGGCCGCAACAGGGAAGCAGGCCCAGGAAAAAAATGGACAGTCTGCTGGCGGATAAATGAGGTGGAGGAGCGTAATGACTGCTGTTTGTTATGACGAACTGAATCGGGTTCTGTTTGACAAAACAGTCCCAAGCACCTTTCTATTTATTGTGTCACCAGTCAGTCTATCCACAAAGGCAGTCTGATGATATGTGGCGTGTTGCTGCTGTGAAGTGTCTGGGGCTCTGCTCTGGAATGACCCGCTCATCTGTCAGGCCCAGGAGCCCAGGCAGAGGCAGGGAAGTCGGATCACACTCTGCACCGTTGTGATGCTAAATCTCTGGAATGTTAGCCAAGCTAGGGGCTGAGTATCAACTTCATCTGCTCTCCTTAGACCTGAGACTGTTTGACATAACACACCGAGAGCAGTTTCAACATGGCAACACGGCAGGAGTGAGAGAGGGAGAGGCAGAGAGGGCAGGACAAATTTGGAGTGGGCACTCACGGAGATGCTTTTTCACGTGGAGGTTTTTATGAATGAGAGAAAGGTTTCTCTTGCTCTTTGTTTCAGCCGCAGGACCCTGTTTGGAGTTGACATGTTTGACTTCTCCTAGCAGTAAACCGGGGCCTCTGTGATGGGGGAAATAGAGGTGGATCCCAGTCATCCTTCCCCCTGTCATCAATTGACTGTACGAGGTGTCACACCAACCTGTTTTAAAAGATCTTTAAATTGTTCCTGTGGTTCAGACTAAACCCTTCTGCAAGACTAATGAATTTGGAGGAAACTAACACTGACACATGGTGGAAACAAGTCGACGCCTTCTGCTAAGGCGTAGGGTAGAAAATGGCCATGAGGGTCAAACAGAGGTCAGTTTTCCAGGTTTCACACTAATGACTTAAGGCTTGGAAGTAGATCAAATAAGAGTGTTGTGTTGACTCCAACGACAGGGTTCTAATGAGACTTTAAATCACAACAGGAAAGTTCAAAGTGAGTCCACCAGAAAGTCTCAAGTCACAAAACAAGAGATTCTTAGTCTTAAGTCGTATTTACAAAAGAAAATGTTTGGATCAAGTCAGGGTCAAGACTCTCGAAAAAGAATCAGAAGAAGAAGAGGTGTCAGTTGACTGTGGACATGAGTCACAGAAGAAGAAAACATCAAGTCAAGTCTTGGGTTTCGACTGAGAGACTGTCACAGAAGACTTAGTTACCCCTGACTAATACTAAGACTAAGTCCCGTCTTAGCTAACTGCCAGTGCTGAGTCATCAACACTCAGTATGGAGTGATGTCATACACACTGCACTTGAGTGATACAACGCTGCCTGTTAGACCTTCAAAAGCAACCGAATGATTGGACAGCTGGTTAAAACCGTCTCTCTGCAGGTGTTCTGCTGGACATGTGTTTAACTTTTCTATAATCACAGCATCCTGAGTGAGCTCCTACCTTCAACAACGAAGAAGCAGAGGCGCCTCAAAACTTCTCCCCGGCACAAATGGCACATTAGGATTAATACCATCTGACGTGGGTTGCGAATGGCTTTCTAACAACTGCACTAATTAACTTAAGGCTCTTATAGCTGCGCCATTGTCCTCTCATGTTTAAAATTTGACTTTGCAAATTGATGAGCGTTGTTTGAGTCCCCACAGGAAGGTTGCTCCCATTAAAAGTGCAATGTGAGCAGATGAATGGTGTGCAGCGCTCAGCAGCACTGTAAATGTATCGATCCCAGTTTCCTAAAGCTCGGCCAGGATGTATTTGATTCACTGGGCTGCACATTTTATCGTCATGGTACGTGTGTGTGTGTGTGTGTGTGTGTGTGTGTGTGTGTGTGTGTGTGTGTGTGTGTGTGTGTGTGTGTTGCCTGAAGAACATTTAAAGTACATCTTATTAGTTAAAGCCTGAACAATTAGTTGATTAATGATAGTTCTATATCATCTATCAAAAAAAGATAAAATGGTGTCCTCAGTTTTAATCACTTTAATGTCATCATTAATCAAACACTTTTTTTTAGAGCATTTGCTCAATAAAATTGTAACATTGTTGAAGAAGTCAAATTGGAGCTTAGAGATTTCCCTTTATTTCTTTATCTTTTCTGAGTAATTGTTTGTGTGTGTTCACAGGCGCGGAAGACAACCCCCTTGTGGCCGCCCAGGACCTCCACCCCGTCCTGAAGCAAGGATACTTAGAGAAGAAACGAAAAGGTACTGCAACCTACACTGTATAAAGTATTTTTTTTATATTTATTTTTTTAACATGCCTGGTATCATTCTTGTGTAAAGTTTAAAAAAAATGCTTACTTATTACACACTAGTGTAGTAATATTGTGTTTTTTAGTAAGTAAGAAGTACACTGATTTAAAATGTGCTCATTCAATGTATAAACTCTATCTGTATAGACTGTATCTTTACACTCTTTTTCATTATATCAGACCACAGCTTCTTCAGCTCAGAGTGGCAAAAACGATGGTGCGTCATCAGCAACTCAGTATTCTACTACTATGGCAGTGAAAAAGGTTTGTATTTAAATACCCAGAAACATACCCAGAAACACCACAGATTGTGTCTAGCGAGAAAACACACCAGTGTGTTTTCTCCTCCCTGCACACAGATAAGCAGCAGAAGGGTTCCTTCTATATCACCGAGTACAGTGTACAGATGGTGACCAACGCGAGACGAGACTCAAAGAAAAATGCCTGTTTTGAGCTTGCCGCGCCAGGACGACGGACTTTCCAGGTCTGAATTACGGCTGGCAGCAACGGCCTTGCAAATAGTAAATAGTAAATAAAAATATATGTCAAGAAATTCAAGTTAGGCAAGATGTTCCGAGATATATTTTTAGTGGGAATTGTAGTGTGACCTTTTAAGCCGGGGGGGCTGTGTATATAGATCTAAATCACAATTCACGACATGAATGTGCCTCATAGAGATCACTGACATTTCTGTTGCTATACAATCATGGTCACAATTCAGTCAAAAAATCCCATAGATCCGAATTCTCTCTGTTTAAAAATAATCACATTGAATTGTTACATGATTTTTTTTAAACAAAATATTCAAATTTTAATGTTTTTTTTCAATATTTTGTAAACTAAAAAATGTATTCTATACTTCAGCCAGTTTTTTCTGAAAATGCCTTACTTACATCTCAGCTCATGACAACATGTCAAATGAATGACATTATTGTTATTATTATCTGACATATTCTGCAGAATCAGGATCACTGAACCTTTGTCCTTTCATTTAACACACTGAATGGGACATTAGCAGTCTAACCGTCTGAGTGTAATAAGGCTTTCTTAATCACAATGAGTTTATGATATAAATTTACAATATTTAGATCCTTCAGATGGTATCATAAAACCATAGGCCAGATTTCTGTTTGTCTTATTCCGTGCCAGATAGGGAGAGAGTGGCTCTGTGCCTCCATGAAGACAAATCAGGAGCTTTATGTCTACGTAAACGCACCCTTAGATGTGATGATAATTGCAGGATTATTGCCACTCTGTCCCTTCAGTTCACTGCCAGCAGCCCTCAGGAGGCCAGAGAATGGGTTGACCAAATCAATTTCCTACTTAAAGGTGAGTTTTTGTGTATTTGCTTTTAAACCTATTGTATGTGCAGCTTTTTGGAAGAACACACTGTGCGTCTCTGATCTTCTTTCAAGGCCTTTTTCCTCTTTTAAATGTTGCTGCCTAATCAAGAATTCCGGACAGAGGACATTAGGAGTTAGAACAAATGTATTTTTAGTCTTTAAAAAAAATGGACCAGAGTTGGCATTTTATAACACAGATGAATTGTAACTGGGACTATAAACATTGAGACTTTTTCCCTTCTCATTTTTTTTTTACAAAGTTTGCTTGTGTTTCTGGGCAGCAGGAAAGGTCAGAAGTGAGAGAGCGTGCTTCATCATCCCTGACTCAAATAAACCTCCCCTCCCTCACAATCTGTCACTAACTGCACAGCCGTCCTCAATCTCCTCCTTCGACAAGTCGCCCACCATGTCACGTGCGCCAGCATGTAGCTCTGGGCCTCCTCCTTGACCCCCCCATCCCTCCTACCGAATTCCAACTTACAGGAAATTGATTGGTAGATGTTCTGGTTATCCTCCAGTGACATTGATTTCTGCTTGTCCGCTGGTGTACGGCCGGGGACCTGATACCCTGTGTTGCAGCGGACAGTCGCCTGCAATGAGACGGCTCCTCCATCTGAGCGGGCAGCCCTGCCTCGTCTACTCTAAAATGGGCTCGGGCTGGGCCACTGATTTGCGGGAAGTAACAGACACTCTGCAGTTTGTCTTACTTCCTTACGGTCCGTGTTTTACTATAAAACACGTCTCTCTGCGTCTCAGTCCACAGTCCCTTCTCCAGAAGAAGAACAAAGGCTGCATGCATTTTCATTAAGGTGTGCAATAGAATAATGGTTAAACTCATCCTATGCAAATTCTTTAGACATTTAACCTCTGTGCTTTAACTGACAATAGTAAACAGTAGCACTGAGGAGGAGGAGATGTCTCAAAATGTCTTAAACAATGACAAACAGAAACAAGAGAAAGTCAAATGTTCCATTTTTGGACTGTATGTGGGAAAAAGTGGAGAATTCTAACTGAAACTATTTAGGTATCTCCAGGAGATTTGTTGATGATGTGTGCCACAATAGTTTTTTATTTATTGATTAAAAAAAAAAGCCTACTGAAAGTGAATAAAAAAGTAAATAAAAAAATGAGAACAAGATTTTACTTTTAATAACTTAAAATTCTGTTATTTTACTACTACTATTAAAATAATGGTTCTATATGGCTATAACAGTTTTCTGTTATTTATTTATGTATTATTTTAGTACAGCAGTTTTTGGTATTTTAAATGTAATTAGGTTTGTATTTTATTGTGTTGACATAAAGTATAAATAATTATAATGATAAACAAACCATAATTTTAACCTGTTAAAGTTATCAATTCCCTGCTGTTAACTAAGAATATAATTAGACTGCATTCATTTTGATGTGACGCAAATTGTATTCTGAATACAAAAGAGAACATCGGATATAAAATATTCCAGGGCTTTATAGTCCCTACAAGTTGTAATAAAACGTGAAATATTTCATACATATTTTTTACATGTATATTTTATATGAATGTATATTTTAAAAGAGGCAATGCATTTATAAACGTTTTGAATATAATTTATTGAACCAGAGTATGACACTACAGGGGAAAGATTAAGGTTTTTAAAGGAATCTTACAATAGCTGATTTTTTTTCTAATACAATATTATAAATAATGGAATAATCTCTGAGATAAAACTGTAAATTTGAATATATTTCTTAACTTAAGGAAATAATCTCTGAGATAAAACTGTAAATTTTTTATATATAGTTCTTAACTTAAGGATAGAACGCGGACAACAAAAAGATTGTCTTCAAATCAAATACAGTCCAAACACTGTTACTTTACAGCCTTTGTCTGTGTCTGTTTTTCCTCCAGAGCCTTTTGTATTTATTGTCATATCCTCCCCACTTTTCTGCTGCATTTTTTATGGAACAAACGCAACTCCGTCTCATTTTCTCTATTAGATCTCAGCTCCAACTCAATACCCTGTGAGGATGAGGAGGAGGACTACAGGGAGAGGGAGGAGAATGAGGGGACATACGATGACATTGAAGGGGTGACCGGCCTTCCTCCGCCCAGGCCCGAAGCTGCCCTGGCCCCTCTGAGACACGGAGGACGGCGAGATGAGGGGGAGGACCAGGAGGAGGATGAAGATATCTATGAAGTGGTTCCAGGTATGAGAGCGAGTCATTAACAACAAACACACACACACACGCACACACACACGCACACACACAAAGAACTGGGTAGTCAAAGGAAGCAGCTGCACACACAAACCTGTAGTCTGAGTCAGACAAATAGAAACAGACCTTCTGCCTCAAACACACACACACACACACACGCTTCGGCCCTCAGAGATTTGCAGCCAGACAGTATCATTATGAACTTTTCTGGTTCTGTTGTACATTCTGTTAAGTCCACATCACCATCACTGCACGGTCACGTCCTCAGGAACCAAACCACACAGATAGTCTGGTCAGGACTCAGGTCGACCACACAAGACTGGACAGAGAGAGATCAGCTTCATCTCTCTCTTCTCTCCACAGCTCTCTGTTGTGACTGTACGTTAAGAAAATCAGCTGGAGGGTCATTCTGAACGCTCTGTCAGGGACCGTCCAATTAGCTAATGTTGCCAGGCAACAAATAGCCCTTCAATTCCATCCACTAAACAGAGATTTTTATGCTAAAATTGCCTAGCAACAGTAATTTAGGTGAAATTAAGTTTCAATTAAAAAAATGCATCTCTCACACAGCCTTAAAATAGTTCTAGAGCTCTTAATGTTATGTCTTTTATTGATATCAGGGTTTGATTGAGAATGAGCTCTGACGAAAAGTGTGTGTGTGTGTGTGTGTGTGTGTGTACAGTAAAGGCAACAATAATTAGAATGGTTAGTTCAATCAAATTTCCGACCTACGTTATGTTCTTGATTTTTGACCTGGAAAAAGAGTGAAATCCCAGTGAGTCCTCTTTGTAAACTAAAATCGTATAATTAATGAAATATATCTAATTAAATAATATAATACTGTATAATAATAAATATAATTCATACAATGGTAATGGTATCTTTGGAGTTTTTCTTGAATGACGGACAGTGAGATTCCTACGTTAAGCCTCAGAGAAACAATGTATTAAAAATTCCAAAGGTACAAATATTTAATCAATCTCGGGGCTAACTGTGCCGTGCTCAGCTGTAGTGTGCGTGAGTGCTGTTCTCCACTGGGAGGGCTACACGGTCACATGTGTCAGGGTGGCTACAAGATCCCGAGAAGGACAAAAGGGGTGATCCGATCTTCTCAGGGCCGTCGTCCATCACTGCGTCTATTAAATAAGATACATCAAGATTCTGTTTCACCCAGTGAGTACATTACCTTTGCCAAAATCACTGGTGAGAGGGAAATCATTCTTCTGACTGTCACGCCGGCGTTCAAAGCCATCTGGGAAGAGGTACAGACCCTGACCACAGATGGCATATCGAATGACCGGCTCTTTCGTTCACTTTCTCACCCCTTCACTTATCAATCATTCTGCACCACCCTCCGCTCACCCTCAGCTCCTTCACAGTGATTAGATACTGTTAAATCATTAGATTATTATGCCTGTTATGTTATTTACCTTGTTTGTCAGACATCTTTTTCTTTCTACTCAACAAAAACAAATATGACATGGGTGGTATTTACTCTTACTTTCATTTATCAGGCTTCACTTAATTGACTGTTTATTTTATTAATCACAGTTCTGATTAATTAATCTGATTTAAAATTTGAATTAACAGTAGACATGTTCATGTTTTAAAACCGTATTCTAAATGTAAGTATAATTTCTGGACAAAAGAAAATGGATTCACATCTCATAACGTTTATCTCAGAGAACTGAATTCAAAATTATTTCAGAAATAGAAGGAGAGATGTCAACAACTTGGACTTTTATCTGAAGATTCTAAACAAAAATCTCAATCATCTCAAACTGCAACTTTATTTTGAAGTTGACATGTTGACTGTTGACATTTATTATCTGTTAAATGGGACTGTTAGTTGTTAGGATACCAGACTCTCTCCGTTTCTATTGAAGCCAAACTTTGACTACGGCAGAACTGCAGGGAGAATGCGATGCTGGCGGCATTGGCTCCGCGGCTGATGACTGATTTTATTGACTGGAAAATTAAATCACTTTGATATAGAAAGTGCTGGCCCATAGCCGTGGCCTCTCCACTGAAGGATGCTCTTCTCTACAGCAGCTGAACAGAGCCGGAAAAAAAAAATGTCTCAGCCTCCTGCAGCAAATAAATAGAAAATCTCCCTTTTCTGTCTTTCTATGTTTTCTGCCCACGTTCGTTAAATTGATCCCATCTGCATTTTGAAAAACTTGGAAAAGGAAGTTATTCTGTTTGTGGGACAAGTCAGTTGTATCAGCGTTGAGACAAAGATCAGACTTTTTGCACAGACACAAGACACTTTCTGCATCCAAATATAAATCGATCTTTAAATCACAAATACACATTTGCTGGATTTACAGTCTATTTATGTGTGTGTGCGTGTGTGCCGCGTGCGCGTGCATGTGTCAGTGTGTGTGTCGTCCTTCCAGCTCTTCCTGGAAGCAGAGGTGCAGGTTGTGCTGGAAGGTGGATAGTGTTGCCTGGTTGTGGTGTTGCTGTCAGCCTGCTGGTGTTAAAGATGGATGTGGGAGACAGAGGGCAGGCATATCAGTGTGTCACCTCTCAGACCACCGCTTGGCCACGCCCCACAGTCGATGACATGTCCGCCTCCACGTGCCTGCGAGACAGCCTCCCTTGTTTTTCTTTAACTTCATTTTCAAGATTAAAATAAATCTTGTGTAAACCTGTCCTTCCTCTTGTCTTTCTAAAACCAACCTGAAGAAAATCAGTGAGTTGTTGTATTTATCTATCAGATATTATGTCACAGCGGTCATTTTGTTGTCTTTTGTTGTTGTAGATGAAGATTTGTCCTTTCAGAAGGATGATGACGGTGATGAGAAGAACAACAAACCAGGTCAGAACCTCTTCTCTTCAATCTCCTGCTAATAATGACAACAATCTCAAGCTAAAGAAGTTTCCAGAGTCAATCTCAGAATTTAAATTTGTGCTCTGCATTTCCTCTGGTCTTGGTCATCAGATTACGGCAACTACTACCAGGGTTTATGGGATTGTCGAGCTGACGAGCCAGATGAGCTGTCCTTCCACAGAGGAGATCTCATTTACATCATTAGCAAGGTCAGCAGCACCACCAGTAAAAGCAATCTGAAAGATTATCTAAACATCCTCCTCATTATCCCGCAAACAAAATGTAGTTTTTAGTCATTTATGAATTTATTACGATGAACAAACAAATCCTCAAAGTTTTATTTCTCAGAAAGCGATTTGCATTGACAAGAAAGTAGATATCATTTTTCGCAATTACTTGCAGCAAATGGTCTTGGTTGCTGGCAGAAAACTTCATTTAATGTAATGACCATGTGCTTAAACAACATCATCATTAGACGTTGTTGGCTTTCCAAACAAAGTAGTTTCTGAAATGACAAAGCAAGACTTCATCGAACAACACTGTATGTGTTTGCTGTAGCAAAGATTTAACCTTTTTTTAGAATTTAGCATACGCCATTGTCTTTGAATACATTTACAGATGTTAAAACCAATATATGTCACAGTGTGAAGGCAGAAGGTTGAAAGTCACAAACCCAGATCTGCTTCGTGAAAACAGCTATTTATGAACTGCAAGACGTGAACAAGAATAAGAACAAACCCCTGACGGTTGTACAAAGAAGAAGAAGAAGAAGAAGAAGAAGAACTGGCTTTACTGTTGTTGTACATTTACAGACACACAACAGAATTCATCCTCAACACCTAACCTATCAACCCATTTCTGGGGACTGTGGGAGGAAACCAGTCCTAGAGAAAACCTCCACAAACCCACGGGAAAAAGTTGCAACCTCCAGACAGAAAGATCAAACAAGCAAACCAATCATCTTTGTGCTGTAAAGCTGACACGCTAACGACTTCTTCCTTCAATATTGTATATGAAATCACGTCCTATTAACTTCAACAAGAAAACCATCACATCTGTAACTAAGCCACGTCACTCTTCTCACCTATTACAGCGTTCATTTTTCGACAGTCTGCTTCATTCGTGTTTAAAACAAATTAAAAACCACGCCGATGTATGAAATGTGTAATTATTTCATAGTTAAACAACATCAGCTTCTCATTTACCGGGTTTAACAATGCGCCAATATCACTTGTGTGCGGATGCTGCAGAGAAGCACAGACAAGAGCCGTCGTCTATTCCCGGGCCACCAGGGTGAAGCACCATTGGTGCGCTGTGTAATGGTGCTGTTGTTCATTATGGAGCCTCTATCACAGGGGTTAATTGAGTAGGCAGCCATGCGAAGCCCTTCCTTTCTGTTTGACATAAACTGCAGGTGCATCTCAGCTCTTTCCCCTCAATCTATTTCCTTGTGTTTTATGGCCATCTTGTAGTAACATGCAGAGTATCTACCAGTGAAAAGCCACCCTACTGGAAATCAATGGCCTGTAATTTGGGCACTTTTACTCTGCAGCGTACAGCCGCTTGTTCCCAGACTGTTGCTATTGGTTGAGTTTGAAATTGAATCATCAGGTCCTGTGTTTGGGTTAAATTATCTGAAGAGCAGTGGGAGGAAGAAATTACAGCATACTCAGCTTCTCTTGTCAGTAATGTCCCTGGCAGAAAATGGCGGAGAAATGAAGTCAGTCTCATCACATTTTTGATCAGCGGTTTGAGAAGCTGTACTTTAATGATTATGAATACATTTTTTTTTTAGGCGAGGCCTCAGATGGATAACCAATCGAACTCTGTTTTTGTCACAGAAACATTAGCCCTTTGTTTATAACAGCAGATATGGCACAGGTGAAATATGCTTTCACACAAGATGGACTTTTAATTGAGCTTCTCTTGGCAGTGCCAGATTGATGGGATGCCAGCCTGCTCTGTCTGTGTGCGCCGGTTGATAGGGGGAAATGTCAAAACAGCTACTGCCATTTTTCACAGGAGGGGCAGAGGGGGGATGACACAGGCAGTGTACTTGGGGGAAGCAAAGGGGAGCTGGCACTGAGCTACAGATCTGCCTCGGCCCAGTCTGCCCTATCACTTTTCACTGTACGGATCAGATTACTGCCTCACTGGAGACCTTAAAAGCAAAGTGAGTCTTGGTTGGAAGCAACACTTGGCTGTAGTGTCTCACAGCCTTAATGACACAGATCGCTCTTGTTTTGTCAAGCTGTACGCCGAAGTCATAACACTGTGACAAACTAGGAGGGACCATTCCAACTATCTTCCCCAGGATTTAAAGCCCGGGTCTTGGGGAGGCTGTAAATTATGTATGGGCTGCGGCTTCCGGATGTTTGAGTTTTGTGTGACAACGTGACTCCACCTGTGTTCCCCCCTGAGTCCTAATGGCATCACATTTCCCCCATGAATAACATTATTTGGATTATGGCCTTTAATCGGCTGTTTATTTTAACGAGGCCTCGGGGAGGGCTTCCCTGTGTCTTCGCTGCGTTCTCTCACAGGCCCCGACCCAGTCGGCGTTAGTTTTACGGGGGGGGGGGATTCCTGAGAACCCTGACCTCAGTGAGTGAAATACGGGCCCTTGGCTGGAACTCAAGTCTGTCGCTTAACTGGGGACCCAGACACACGAAATGGCCGTAATAAAACCTGGGCCCATAAATTCTCTTGGAGGGTGGGAGGCCTGGTTGTCTGTGCTGTTATGTCAACACTGACCATAATTACAAGGTAATAAGGACACGCTCTAAGTGCTAAATCAATGGTGCTAACAAACTGTTATTTTTAAAGCTGGGGTGTGATTGACTGCTGAAGTGCAGAATGGGATAGCCACAGGCGTAGTGTCATATGGCTGTGAACTGAGGAGAACATGCCGATTGTATAAAAGGCCCACATCCATCATTATTGATCCCTCACTTACTGTAAAGTGGGGGCATTTTTACTGTATCTGTGTGTATTTTTTTTTCACCGTCCCCTTGTGTGTTGATGTGTGCGAGTGCATATCTGCATGTCACTGACCAAGTAAATAAATTAGGGACCTCACAACTCATATGAATCCCATTAGTTCAGGAGAATTAATCTCAGGGTGAGCCTGTGCCGCTGGTTCCTGCGATGCCTAACTTGCTCTCTGCAGAGCTCTGTGTCGATGCTCAGCCGCTGATACATGAGGTAGAAACACACTCTGAAATCCATCTTGTGAATTTTTTTCTGTCTCTTGGCTCTGGCATTTCATTTCTAAGAGCACGCATTTTTCTAACACACATTATGGCTTTGCAATGACATTTTAGTATGTGATGACAAATTCCACCAAGCTGGGTTTTTTGCAGTATCACTCTCTCAAGATTTTTTTTAACTTGATTTAAATCGTCACAATGTTTCACATACATTTCCACTGCTCGCCGTTCATCCAAAGTGCAGCTCACACGCATAGGAAAACAATATGATAGGATTTACAGTGTGCTGTTACCACCAGGTGCTCATTCATCACAGAGGCTAAAAGCTATTGTTTAACGTCTCTCTGTCGTTGTGTGACACTTGTATACATTGTCAGCTGTGTGGCACAGTGAGACATGAGGCTGTGCAGCACTCTTGCCTTCTAATTTATGTGTCCACAATCAAAAGACACGGGCTCTACAGGTCAGCTGTCACATTCCTGTATTCCCACAGGCACTCATGGAGAACGGCCGGATGGAGTGGGAAGAGATTTATGGCACTAACCTTAGCTGGGTCCTTAAAACTCTGGCAAGCTATGCTGCCACCTCTCTTTCTTTCTCTCTCATTGCCCTGCTCACCTTCTCTCCCTCCATCTGTTGTCCAACCAAAACACAGAGAAGAGGGAGACAGGCCAGCCAATCAGCTACCTCCCCCAAAGCAGAGCGTCATTTCACATTTACCCCAAAGTGTTCAGCTGCAGCAAATTGCCAGAGACAATGAGAGCATGGACACCACTGACACCTTGTGGCTGTTTGTAGCTGGTTGGTTTCATTTAAAGGGCAACTTGTTCCAAACCCCAGAAGTTGAGTCACGTCACGTTCAGAGCAATTTCTGTGATTTTTATCATCCAAAATACAAATAATAAAATAATACCAAATAATATTATAAGAAGGTGGTGCTTAAATGGCCAGCTACCAGTGACTGTGTTCCTGTTGGGGGTCATAGCAGGTTCCTCTGTGGCCCAGGCTGCTTTAGTCTGCTGCCCACGGGTCACACTGACTGAATGCAGCTGAAGAAAAGCGCAAGTGGACAAACAATCAGATGGGAAAAGTCAAGCAAGAGACACAAAGAGACGTGATCCCTTTATTCTTTTGTGTGAACCCTGTCCCCCCTTCTCTCTGTTCTCCGTTCCTCTGTCACATCAGCCATTTAAAGACCCCTAGCTGCTATTGTGGTCATAGACACCAAGACGCTATAGACAGGCAAGACATCCTATTTACCACCCAGAGTAGCAGGGGGTGAGTCTGGGGTTTGGGGTCATGCAGGAGGCAGCGGTCATCTCCCGGTCAACTACAGTAGTTCATTATTCAGCCCAAGCCAATAGCCCAGAACCGTGTCCGAGCAACCCACCCCCCAATCCATTCTGTTTAATTATTATAAATGAGGGGCGGCGTAAACAGCCATCATTACAGACACTCAGTGGCATACACAAATCCACTTTAAATTGCTATTAAGTTAAGGAGCTATCTGTAATCCCAGGCGTGCATTAGAAAGCTGCGAGTAGGTTTTCCTTTTTATTAAATCTCATCGTCCCTGAGATATTTTCAAATGTTCTCATGCTCTGTCATGTTTCCAATTTGAAGCCAATTCAGTGATTTAATTAAAAGCCCACACGGAGAAGACGGACACTGAGTAGCCATTTCAATCTCGTTGTTCAGAATTGCCCTCTGTATTTCCGCAGACATTCTAACAACTCTTCCGACACAGAATCCTCACAATGGTTTCCTCTAAAACCAACATTTCTCAACGAGTTGAAGGTGTTAGCAGGTCATTTGTGAAGGGTACCTGAGCGAGTGGCTAGGAGGCCTCGCTAACTGGATTGCAGATTACAGATCAGGGATTTGTGTCAGACACAAGGTGTTCATGTTTCTTTGTTAGTGACCAGTGATGGAAGAACTGCAGAGAGCTGCAGTGAATCTGATGAGTCCATGTAGAGGAGGGTAGATAAAAAAAACAGGATGCAAGCAGAAAGGCTGCTACAGGAGCAATGGAAAGAGGGGAATCAGAGTGAAGGAGGGAGGAGGCTGGAGATGGGGAGGGAGGAAGGGACGGCTTGTAACACCCAGGCGGCGGGGTCAGCAGCAGGGCAAGGAGAGGCTTCCTGCGCCCCATCA
>NC_024314.1:7249689-7270169 GCF_000523025.1 Cynoglossus semilaevis
CAGGGCAATGAGAGACTTCCTGCGCTCCATCACGCCCAAGGCCTGCCTCAGTCAGCTGGTGGCCGAGGAAAGATGCCTCATGTGTCAGGCTTATTAGCACTCCCCCTACTTTGTATGCATTTGGGATTGTGTGTGTGTTTCATCTGGGAACACGGTTCTAGTTTTAAGTGACACAGACTCTCTCAGTTTTTCAGTGTCCAAAAATGAGTTTTGTCCAGGGCTGTGTTTTGAAAGATATTTAAGCTTTGTTTTGTTGAGGTAAATGGCGGCGGCATGACGTGGCACCTGCTTCACCCTGATGTCTCTCAGCGCATCCAACCAACCACGTCTCACCGTCTTCTCGCTTCAGGCTCGGCTAGCTGTCAATCCGTCCTCTGGTCGGGGAACATGAGCAATTGGCCCATCAGAGTGCCACCATTAGCCAGCCCCCTGAGTGGTAAATAAACGATCACGCCGGTACACTGCAGGTGTTGTCATGGCAACCTGCTCTCAGTGCCAGCCCCGCCCACAGCCACTCATTCCCCTGCTCCCTCTGTGGAGGAGTCACCGGGAGGTTAACGAGTCAACACGCCGCAGTGGCCACAACACGGCGCTGTTTACCTCCTCCTCCCTCTGCTCCACACAGAGGATTTGATCTCCATCCAAGCTGCAGCAAACAGAGGCTCTGAAGTGTCACCTCTGATATTCACACTCAGAGGACAACAGTATGAACTTCCTCCGAAGCATTGTTTCCAGAATTTGAAGCCCGACTCACAAATCGTGCAATGTTTTTCTTTCATGACAAAGATATTTCTATAACCCTAACCCTAACTCCAGAAAAGCCAAGAACTGACCTTTTTATTGGGCTGTGACAAAGAGGTGCATGTGCATTTCCATAATAGAACTCATATAAGCCTGTACCCGTTAAAGCCCCCTGACAATAAAGACAGGCCCTGCGTATGATCTGAGAAGCATAAACGGTGATGCCAACACAGCTGCAGAAGGGAGTGAGTAACTTGCATGAGGTGTGTTTAAGATGTTTTCATTAGAATAAACTGAGAAATGGAATCAAGTAATGAAATAGAACCACATGGTATAGAATAGTGGTTCCAAAGTACAGGGCAACCCCCCCCCCCAGAGGTCATGGAGCTGTTGCGGAGGAGTGCAAGTTACCTAAGGGGAAGCCATAGAGAGAGTTTGTGAATTGAACTAAACTGTGCAAGTTTGACAGACTGATCAGTGTTGTCTTTGTTTGCTGCTCAGAAACACTTGGCTGGTCTCACACCGCTACGTCCTCTGTTCTCAATGAATTTCACACAAAACATTGTCTCCCCCTCTCGTACTAAACTTAGCATCTCATAGTTCCAGATGCAAGATGACAGTAGAACAACTCAACCTTAAAAGAGGAATAAAAAGAGGACAACAAGCAGAAGGGTAAGGACATTGAGGAGTTAGGGTAGTTTTTGTCATTTGGATAATTTACTCTCCATGCCTCTTGGAATGTCCCTATTACAGCAGGTGTACTCTGGATGAACCCATTTCAACTATGGGGAAGATGGACTCTGCACGCCTGACAGCCTCCCACTGCCATTGGCACCCACTCTCTGATGTAGCAGTTGTATTAAAATGGCGGTGCCGATAATCCAAAAGACCTTTCTCTGGGAGAATTTGAGACCGACTGCACAGATGGGCCACAGAAATAAATAAAAATCTCTGTCACTACGGTTGGTGGAATACTGCCGCGACGCCCCCAAGGGAGAGGAAAAACTGTTCCACTCACTCTCACTCTGATGCCTCCCCCGTCCGTCTGTCCCCCCTTCTCCTCCTCTGATCCCGTCCTTTCAACGGGAACCGGAGCCAGGTTATTCTGCGGTTGGGCTTTTCCTCTCTGCAGCGTACAAAGCAATTTGGAATAAACTTTCCCCTCACATGATGAGCTCAAACAGTCACTAAATGGTCAATCAGACAGAATGTTCTAGTGTGTTTGTCACTGGTCCCAAACACACTAGAACAGAGCAGTCTGGGTCATGAAGATGAGGCCCGGGTGGACCATCTACAATTAGAGGTGTGGAGTTTGGATGATGAGATGAAATGTTGATAGAGAGCTTTTGTCGGGGAACAATGTGAGCGACAGAGAAACAGCAGTGATGCAGACACCGATGCCAAACCTTTATGCACATGTCTGTTTACACTTGCTCGCACAGATGTGCTGCATGTGGTCCAACGTTTCCATCCTCTCCTCAGTACAGAGAGTAGATGGTCACGCAGCCATTCTCAATCTGATAGAGAGGAGGAGAAAGACGTCCAGGAGAAAGCGTCCAGGTCCTCCTCTCCACCAGGACTGGGGTCTCCTGCTCTGCCCTCCCAGGGTCTCTGACAAAATATTGGCTAAACACAGCTGTTGTGATCAGATGATCAAGTTTCTATACAAGAGTACCAGGTAGAAAATAATTATCGATATAGTCGACTACAGCATGTTTTTAAATGAATGGTTGAAGGTATAATATTTTCTCTCCTTATTTGACTTTAGATAAGGAAATGTCACTAGGTTATGTGTAAAGGTATATTTGGAGAACAGAATGTATTAAGGGGTTTGATTAAACAAACAAACAAACAAACAAACAAACAGATAAACCTGATTGTGACTTTACACATGAGAAACTGAGATGTTGTTTATTTGTTTTTAATCACAGAACAGGAAAATAAAAATCTTATGAACCTGAACACAGCAGTTAAGTTTCTCTTAAGTTATGTTTCTAAAAATACAGTTCAATCAGACACAGTGAGTCTCCAAGGTCTTGTTTACTGTTTTCCTTCTGTAGTCTTGTATGAAAGCCCTTCATGTTACTGCTCCCTGGTGTGTGTGTGAAAAGTGCACACTGCTGTTTAGAGGCTGGAATGTTGACTCGTCTGAATTTGATGTTTGCTTCTCTAGAGTGGAGTTTATGCTCTGAAATTATTTTTATACTAAAATAGAGGTGGTTGTGTGCTCATGTTAATGTCGAGTTGGATCTCAGTAAAAAGCCAAATAAAATAGTCAAATCTGACGCCTGATGCTGTTTTCTTTAATAGTTTTTGCAACTCTCTCTGATAGACCTTTTTCTCCTACTCTATGAATCCAGGAGTACAACATTTACGGCTGGTGGGTGGGCGAGCTGAACGGCACCATGGGCATCGTCCCCAAGGACTTCCTGCACCCTGCTTACATCCTCTGAGCACCAACAGGTACCGAGCTACTCTCTTATCATCAGCGTTATGGCCCATTACCGTGGCCGTGATACACACAAATGGTCCCCCTGGTGCTCGTCCAGATTGCCATAGAGGTATATTCAGTCGTTGACCTGCCGTTTATGGCATCTGCTGGCTGCAAAGAAGTACTGTGTAAAGCAGTGTGAGCGATGCAACGACTGAGGATAAATACATGCAGCACAAGCATGATTACAGTGCCGTGGATGTCGTATTTAGGAAAATTATTCCCTAATACAGTCGGATAAGCACAGCTTGAGATGAACACTGAATTATTTATGCACGTTGGTCTGATGGTTCATTTCTCTCTTTCCTCCCCATATACAGAAACCTGCAGCAGCTGCTGACAAAACCAGACACCAGTTTCCATAAGTGTAAATTTAAAAAATAAAGTCAAACACATTTCTCTAAATCCAGCCACAGATTTAGAGAAATGTGTTTGACTTTATTTTTTAAATTGTTGTGATTTTATCAATTCATGGTTCTTGTGATAAATCTGTGCACCATAAAATATTATAAAGCAGAGGTCTCCAACCTTTTTTCCTCTGAGAGCTACCTTTACAAAATTAAAATGGAGTTTTGGGATTCATTTTTATTGAAGAATATAATAATAATAATAATAATAATAATAATAATAATAATAATAATAATAATAATAATAATTGGCATTGTTGCAGTCCACAAAGAACTTCCAGGTAATGAAGGCCCAGCATTGTTCCTCCATTTTGCTCCTGTGGGCAATGTGTGTGTAGATGATATTATATTTTGGTTTAGTTTAATTATTTGGGTTTTTTTTATATAGATATGATACTTTTAGCATTTGGTTGAACAGATGGATTGATATCTTGTTTCTAAAAGATTTTATTTTTTGGGATCCAGTTGTGTGGAAAAATAAAACGACAGTAAAAGAAAATATCAAAAATTCATCAGATGTGTCACATTTGGCTCAATTCTTTGATTTTTAATAATTTATGAGTGACTTAATGTAGTGTGCCTTGATCTAATGATAACAGAGTTAGTCTTCTAAATGAAAAATCGTAGGTTTAAATGTTGTCTCTTGTGTATTTTTAAATGTTGACCAAATTAGATTTATTTTATTTTTCTGCACAATGTCGCCGCCTGTTGGGCTTAGTGAGCACAACTGACTGCACTTTACACGTGTATTATCATTATAAGTATCATTATTTATCATTATTTTAATTTTTTTATTTGATTTTTGAAAGATATCTATTTCATTCATTTTCCACATGGACAGTTTAGCGTAGGAACACATTTTATGATGAAATCTTGTCAAGCAATGCGGTCAGTTGTTCGGCTTAGCTCCGCCAACAACAAGATCCGGCCAATAGGTTGTCTGCACGTCACGCCCTTACGTCACGGGAACTTGTTGATAAGTGCAATTGCTCTTCTCAGACAACAGAGGGCAATAGCACTCATCAACAGGTTCCCGCTGAAACGTTGACGTCAATGTTTAGGCGGGAACTTGTTGATGAGTGCAATTGCTCTTTTTAGACAATAGAGGGCGTGACGTACAGACAACCTATTGGCCGGACCTTGTTGTTGGCGGAGCTAAACCGAACAACCGACCACATTACTTGACAAGATTTCATCATAAAATATGTCCTTACGCTTAACCGCCCATGTTGAACATGAATAAAATAAATATTTTTCGGTGGAAGAAAACCAAATTAAAACATGAAAATAATGATAAATAATGTGATTACTTATTCAAATAGGTTTATATCTCAATATTATAATAATAAATAATAATAGTATATACTTTTACTACTGTTTAAAATCGATGTAACTAAAGCTAAGTTCGGTACCACACATTTATGTCTTTTGACGTTTGTAGACTTGTAGAGTAAAAAAACAAAACAAACAATAACAGCATATTTGTTCATTTTTCAGCAATCCACAAGACACTATTTAAACCAGCAATTACTAAATCAAGGACCACTACATCAGTCACTTACGAACTATCAAAAATCAATAAAAAGAGCAAAATTGGACACTTAAGACTTTGATACTTTGTTATGTCATTTTAAAATGTGTTAGAAACAAAAAATCGTCAAAAACAAGAAACTAAATATGGACCGATCTATATATTGTTCACCAAAAATTCTATAAATACACTATTAAAAATCTTTTTTTTTTTTTTTTCTGGATTAAAAATTACAAGACAAACAGAGACAAATCTTTTGAAATAGAATTTTATTTTTGGGGGGTGTTGACGCATTCTGAATATTCAGATTTGGTGGATATGTCTCTAAATGTAGCTTAATAGTATAATGAGAAAAATGTATAACTGAAAAACTAAACGGTAAATTTACAGGACAGCTCACAAAACCCTGAAGCCTTTGTACCTTGTAGATGTCCATTTATACGTGATGCATGATGAAGTGTTAACCGCGAGTCCCTTTAAAAGAAGCAACATGAGAATGAATAGTGTACACAGACAAGAGTACTGCGTACTAACAACAGAGTGCATTCGGGTAATACATAAAACAGTTTTGGCAATGACTACTGATGAAAACTACATTTACACATGATTTTATTTCTCCCCAATTCACAGTTCTTAATATTTTCCTGAGTCAAGTTTGAGCATTTTTGAGATGGGTTTTTTTCAGTGATTAAATACAATATGAGAGTGGAAGCCTGGGAAGTACAGTTTTCAATTACATTTTTCCCTCCAAATAAACAGAATAAATGGTTAAAGAGCTATCAGTTGCACTGAAATATAAACACTTGCAACAAACTTGTACAAACTGCAAATATAAAAAAACAAAACAATAAAATCCAACATAACTAAAAGAAAGTTGTTGAAAAGAGATTTCATGACTTTACTCAAGTTACAGCTAAAAACTTGTTTTTATTCCATATGTAGTGACAACATAACATGAACATTAACTTAAATGTTTCTGTTTACCTCTTTTATCCAATGATAAAAACTATTTTTTATAACCATAGAATAATCTGTTAAAACAAAGTTAATCCTACAATGTGACTGACTTGTACCTTAAGTTCAAAGTGCTGCTGATCTACTAGGAAGCAGATAAAAGCATTCATCCATATTCAATGTACTCTGTTATAACTATTGACTTTTTAAGTGAAATGAAGACCTGTGGTTGCAGGTGATGGTTGCAAGCCCTGGAAAAAGAGTCAGAGTCATCTACTGGTTGTGAAGAAACTTTTTAGTGTGATCTTCACTCACAGATTTTAAAGCATGTTCTACTGAAAGAACCCTATAGAACAGAACTCTTCAGAACATAACTCAAAAACTGTAGTTAGGGTTTTTTTCTTTCAACACCAGCAGAATCATTCTAGTCATCTTCTCTGTCTTCACTGATGGTTTATGATGCAACACATCTACCAGCAAGTACCAGGTTAATTCAAATGTACCTGAATCCATCTCAGGCAGAAGACAACCTCCACTGTCCATGCTCTGGACCAGTGAGGTCGCAGCTACCTTGAGACCAGCTGTGTGGTCTAACACACCTCCACCTCATGCGTCTCTTCGGCAGTGTCCAAACTCAGCACTGACAGTGTTTGTTCCTCTGTCCTTTTACCTTCAGTTCTTCCACTTGTGCAGCTGCTTTCCAAGATGCTGAAATCACTGTTTTCACTACAGTCTCCACAGGCTTCAGTGGAGGTGAAGTCTGTAGAGGACATGTACTGAAGGTCTTCATCATCCTGGCCAGAAATGTCTTCATTTTCCACAAAACATCCATTGAGCTGAAGGTCCAGAATATTTTTGTTGGGGGCTTCCACTTCTGACCAGTGAGAAATGTTCTGAGGAGACGGACCCACTGACTTCTTGGTCTCCTCACACGAGCTGTCTTCATCACTGACCTTCATGATGCTCTCATTGGAAGAAGGCAGTGAGTGTTTGTCCTCTTCACTCTCATTCACGGTCCCCAACGAGTCAAGTCCTTGTTCAGCGCAGTTTTGCTTTATCTGTAGAACGGCACCATCATTTTCGCCTTCCACCTCCCCACTGCTTTCACTTTTGTCACATTCTTGGTCTTCAAAGTGTTGTTCCTCATCTAATTCCTCCATGTGGCTCATGTCAGCATCAGGAACTTTAGTGTCATCAGTGTGGTTGGCCTCACAGGTGAGGTGGTTTTCCACAAGGGGTTTGTTGGAGAAACCAACCTTCTCTGTAGAGCTGGGATGTATTTGATCAGCCTGTTCTTCTGCATCGTCATTGCCAGAATCCAGAATCACTACAGAATCCTCACCTTTAACCTCATCGGAATTATCTGGCTGTCTGACCTCAATGTAAATTTCTTCTTCTTTTGTCATCAGGACATTTGCCTCCCCACCCTCTCCTCTCCACATACTTTCCTCTCTAACGTATTCCAAACCAAAGTCCTGCCCAGGCCCACCCTCCATGGGTGAATGCACTTCCACTGGTGTCTGTATTTGACCACTCCTGGACAAGGTGCTGTCTGCTAGGTCAACACTCTCCTGTTCACTGGGGCTGTCGCCAAGAAAAAAAGTGGCCTCTATAGAGCTGGTGTCGCATTCCACCACAGCCTCCAGATGGTTGTTCCTCTGGTAGACCTTTACTGAGGAGTTCCTCTTGTGCTGAAACTCTACTGGGTCCAGTAAACTTGCTAGAGGGTCACGGCCCTCACATGAAGTCAAAGTACCTTCACTCTGAAGACTTGCCTGATGAGGAGCTGGGCTGTGCAGTGACAGGAAAAAAAACATAAGTACTTCTAAAAACTTAGCTTGATAGAGTTGGTAGATCTTAATGGTGGTTTGTATATATGGCAGAGTTTTTTTCAGAACGACATTAATTAGTCTTAATTTAAATAATTATTCATTTCCACAGCACTCTTTTATTTCACTGTTGCTAAGGAAGCCCTTTCTTAATCTTAGCAGTATTTGTAGTTCCTCAACTTGGTCTATAGATGTCACCATTGCTCTATGAATTATTGAACTACAGAAATGTTTCTACAACGAGAGCAGCAGTTCTTCAATTGTCCACATCTCAAAGATCTGTGCTCAGCTTCACAGTGAGCCAGGCTCACCCCCCCAAACCTCCTCCTCCATACCTCTCCATGGACTCATAAGAGATGGTCAAACTTGGCTCCTTCATGGAATCATCCTCCTGAGTCTGAGCCTGAGCCTGAGCCAGGCCCCAGTTGGACGAGGCATAAGTGAGGATGGCCTCGGTCACAGTGTAGGGGGTGTGACCCCGGACGCAGTCCTCAATGTGACCAACAGGCAGCTGGGTCTGCAGGAAGAGGTGGAGCTGGCTGTCTGACAGGCACACTGTCATGTGCAGCACTCTGTCAGGATAAAGGCACCAGAATTGATCAACGCTTTTCTGACACATAAACCGTATTAAATCTTGAGTGTTTGTCTAAGAGAAGATGTTGGAAAACCAACTTGTCCAAGAAGGCCTGGAGCCCTTTCCTTCTCCTCTCCAGAAAGTCCTCATTAGTGAAGGAGAAGAATGACTTTCCTGGAAGGTCTGGGACAGGTCTGGAAGGATGAGAAGAAAAATATTTCACTGTAGGTTTTTCTTTTTTAAAAAAAGGAAAAATCTTACCTGCCTAGAACACTCATCACAGTTGCTTACACCAAACCAGCGTTCTTCTGCAGCTTCTTCTTGAGCCAGACGAACTCACTGTAGCGTCGACGAACACAGGAGGTCTTGGCCGTGAAGGCTTTACTATTTGTCTGGAAGAAAGCATTGAACAAAGCAGCAAAGTGAATTAGCTGATGCTCAGACCAACATTATTTTATATATTATTTATTTTAAAAATATTTTCAATGTTAGACTTAAAATCAACAATTGCGTCTTGTTTTTTTTAATGACAAAAGCACCAACAAAAACCCCATCCAGACAGCCATTTGCTTCACGCACAACGTAAATGATGTCACATGCCATTGGTTCCAGGAACATGTGACAATGTTCACTAATGGTTGTGTAACAAGTCATCTTCTGGCAGGACATAATCAATTTCAGGATAATTACTGGAGGTCTGATGTCCATGTTATTTAAACACATAAACCAAACCATTACATTAATAATATTATGAAAATACTGAGAGCCAGTACTGAAGTCTTATTTTTGAAGTCAACAACATATCATTGGGTTAAATGACTGTTGTTGTTTTTTTTTATTCAGCCCAATTCCCGGCTTCTACATGGTAAAAAAAAAGCTAAAAGAAGTTATTTAAATGTCCAGTCAATAAATTGTTGTCATTATTTATTATTTAAAGACCAAACATTAACCTTATTGTCCTTATAGTAATTTGTCCACATGTATCAGTAAAATATCTGCTCAGGTGTAGAGCATTTTTTTTCTGAAGTTTGAGATTACAGTAAAACAATATCTACACATTAGTGTGCAATATTTAAACTTGAATGATCATAAAAATAAATAACAGGTTTTCATTAATACATTTTGGAACAATTACTTGAGTACATTTTTCTTGTTACAATTGACCAGTGATCGAAATAGTTCATGAATACATGACGAAAAAGAGACTTTGCTGTCACTGTGTTAACGTGAAGCCTGACACCATAGAAAACATCATTATGAAAAGTGACGAAAAAAGCCAGCGGGTCATTACAGCAGGAGAATAAAGTGATCAAATGTACAATCATGTGCAGTCACATGCCATCAGCCGGTGCCATGAGTCAACATAAGGCAGTGTGCATGGTGTGTGAGCACCACGCCTTTTTGCTGACAGCGTTGCTCAACAGTCTGCTGCTCTGGGCAAAGATAACAGCAAAAGAGAAATTCCTCAGCTGCAGACACAATGATTTAAATGTGTGTAATGTTTTACACCGTAACGTGTTAACGTTTTACAGAACATTTATTAAAAATTCATTACATACATTAAACATACAAAGTGATGCTTCTGAGATTGTTCAACTATTACAACTGCTACAATTAAATTATTTTCATAAGAAAAATTAATCAGAAATTGAACTGTTAGTTGTTAAATTATGTGGCCAATAAAATAAATACATTTGTAATTAAAAAAAAAAAACTAACACGATTAAAGATTCTAGATATTATTTTGTCAATGTTCAAATTATTCAATGTATTTAAATATACCACAAAAAGATCTCTGATAATCATAATCAGCTACTCATGATAGTTGGAAGTTGTTCATTAGTTACACTTTTATCAACTAATCCACAAGCACCACCCATGAAATTGTAGTTTTGTCTCAACACTCACATGTAGGAATATTTTATAATCCACAAATGAATTCCACGATCCTTCATTGTGAATGCGGGGATCCTGGACCCGCACTGCGACAAACTCCTGAAGTAAAAAAAACAAAACAAATTTCACAAGAACAAACATACCTGTATCTGTGTGAATATAAGGAACCATTCATATTCAAAAAAAGTTACAAATTATTCATTAACGACAAAAAAACATTAGGCAACTCACATCATCGTGATTCCTGCTCATCCTTTCAGGTGCTGCACTGAAAAGAAGAAAACATAAATGAATAATTTGAATCAAAATCTCATGTCATGATCCTGTTTGTGTGTCACTGGGTGAGTGACTAAAAAAAAACAAAAACAAAAAAAGAAGAAGTTAGAAAGCACTGAACCTCATGAGTCATTCTCTTGGTCACTTCTCTCTGTGACCACCCACAGTAAATGACATTTAAATACATCACATATGTAAACACACTTTTCGCATTTCAACAGTTAAAAAAAAAAAAAAACACCACAACCAGTCAATGTTTCAACAGAGTTCCATCTGTTTCCCTGCACCTTCCTCTGTACCCCTCAGTTTGTCTCACTCTCTGGTGATGACTTCAGAGATAGAAACTGTTTTAACTGTATTAGAAAACACAGATTATGGGATAATTGATTAGTTCTCCCATAATCTAATATTTTCAATACCTAGTCAAGGAAATGTTCTCTGTGTCACTGACTGGTGTTTGATTAACTTGACAATTCCTAATGTAATATTTTTTAGACAGGAACTAGGGTTCAAAGTGATCTCTTCACACTAATTCGTTCACCATCTACAGCCAATGATAATCAATTTATGGTAAAGTGATATAGCATAGCATGCCATACAGAGAAACGATAAACTGCAAAAAATCGTTTCACAACACATCAAAGACGCAAAGAGACAAAATGTAAAACCACAGACACGCAATGTCCACCGAACACTAATGGAAATAAACAGACATTCCAGTTACAATACTTCCCTCCCAGACTGAGCTGATTTCCTTTGGTTCTCGTCATACTCTAGTTTGATCAAGATATGATCACTCCGTCGTGCTGAGTTCACTGATTATTTCATAACCTGTTCTTGTTGGGTTTTTTTATGAACATTGCCGTGTGTGAAAAGAGAGAAATTGTACAATGATGTTTAAGCCTCGGAAAGACACGCAATTATTTGTACTTTAACATTTGCAACCCCAAAGTACTAGACAACATTAATAGGAGACACGCAGGTATGAAATGTATATGTATGTATATGAGTGTATATTTTTCGAAAATTAGATAGTGGATGAAAAAATAAAGAGTGTAGATTTAAAGTAAGCAGGGTTGGTTATACCTTTAAATCTTTTCTCTACATGAAATGTGCCAGAGTTGCTTTTTAAAATAAAAGCTGATACATTAACAATACAAAACACACAGAAACACCTCACTAGTACTGATGGTTGTCGACATTTTTTTAGGTTATGAGCTTGTTATATAATACACACACTAAAACACAGATTTATCATAAAAAACTGTAATTAAGACACAAAACAAACATAAATAGTTTCAGAACTTTGTGTGTGTAGCCACAAATTGCAGCTTATAGAAATTTAGCTAAAGGCTAATTGTGGCTGAGAAATACTTACTTTCAAGGGGTGAACGTCAGCTTTTTTGATATATGGAAGCTTATCTTTGTTCTTTTAGTCGGCAGCACTTCTTTAACCGAAAATAAAATGTTAAATAACAGGAGCTTCTTGCTGCGACCTGCTACTGTCTCCATTTCGCAAGTCACAAGCGTCGCTGTTAAGACACCATTTAGGGACTTCCTGTGGGACCGGAAATACGTACCCATATAGGCGCTGCTTAATTTAGCAAAATAAATGTCTTTCATTATTAAAAGTTAAAAAGATGCAAAAAAATAAGGACATTTTATATTATAATTACGTGATTAATATTGTAATAGTACGTGTGTTACCATAAAAGACAAGGTTACAGTTAACATAAAGTACTTCAGATAAATATCGAGGGAATAGTTCATCTAGCGTATTCGGATTTTTTTTTTAATATCTCAATTTCCTACGGAGATTTAGAATCTCGAAACAAGTCATTTATCCCTCGTACAGTGGTGCCTTTCCATTGATCCAGTCCACCTTTGCGTTGCACTTCGTCATCACAGATCTGTACATCAATCGCCCGTAATGGCAGCTTCTGTATTTGCCTGATGAGTGAATCCACATATTTTGCAAATCTGTGAAGCTCTTCGTACGCAGCGTACAACGCGGACTCTTTTCTTTTTTCTTCTCCCATTCCAGACACTGGGGCGGAAACGACTTATTTTCAACACAAACCGTATCATCGTTAGCACTGTATAGTACATCGTTTTGTTGATTTACATATATTTGAAATTCTTCAAGTCGAATTTAAGGGTAAGTCATCGTAAGGTGAGTTGGGTATTTTTCTCTCCTCTCCGCCCCCTCCTATTCTGTTCCCTTCTCCTCCTTCCAAACGTGTTGTGTTTGCTTATGCATGGAATGAACACTTTAGTTAGCATAAGGAATTATCACGCGTGGTAATGCGTGTTCGATTTTAATGTATAATTTGTGCAGAATTTTAACACGACGCGGGGTAAATAGGAGTGCTTGGAGCCGTCATACATCCCCGTGTTCACATCAGTTGATAACGAGGAGGCAATATGGAGGAGATAGGGGCTGCAATAACTGGGTCCCCGCAACGCTTTGTCGTGCTAGACAAAACAACGTTTGCAGAAAAATGGCCCTAAAACATGCACGGGTCGATGTTTAAAAAAGACAAATAAATAATTATCGTCACTATGTACCCACATGGAACAGCATATGTTTACCGCCCACTGCCAGGTGCTGGAACCCAGCGCTCTGCTGTCGGAGGAACCAGGTCCACTGTCATAAACACACGCCTGCTAATAGTGTTTTATAAAAATTATCAACAGGTACATGTCCCCATCTCTCCCCCCTTTTTATACTCAAACTCCAACCCACCTGTGTGCCCCACAAATCATTTGAGTTTATAACATGTCGAAAGATGCATGGGCAACTTTTGTCTGTGCAGTATAGACAATGTTATTTTTAAAAGAACTCTATAGTTTTAATTACTAATTGGTTTAATAATCAGTCCAGGACTGAAAATATTAAACTAACCCACACATTTTCGCAATTTGGACATGGACATTATGCAGAAAGTATCCAAAAAAGCAACTCAGGAAATCTCTAACAATATTTATTTAAATATTTATATTTAATAATTAAAAGTAATCTGCTAAATTGTTGTAGATGGGCTATTAAATGTGACGTTCAGCAGCACTAACACATACTTATTTGGATGTACAGTATTGTCAAATGTGGTTTATGGTACATTTGTAAATTTGGTTGATGAAAGTTTTCATGGTTTGGAGGTGTACAGCCCCTCAGGTAACTAAATGTGTTTTTTGAATGTTATAATAAGATAAGATTGTAATTAGATTTATACATAAACTATTTAGTTGCACAACCTCTGTGCTTATAGTTCTACCTGTTATTGAGACTTGATGGGGAGTCACATGCTCTTTGGTTATAACATTTACATTTATGCATTTAGAAAATGCTTTTGTCCAGCAACTTAAATACAAAGTCAAATGTCCCTTAGTCTACATTTCTGTTTATAACCACTATAATAGTTTTGGGATAATCTAAATCTGAGGATGGAACCTGTGAAGAATCGACACCGACATAACAGCAGATCAAATCTGAAAATCCCATAATGGCCCATAATCTGCACTGTGGAACATTGTTGCCCATGTACCTTTGTTAGTAAAACCCATGCTCCAATGCTGTGTTCTCCTCTCTACCTCCTTGTCCCCACCATGCAACAATCTTGCCGTTGACCAGGAACCTGCTGGTCCCCAGTTCTACCTGATGAGCATGAGCCAGACTACAGAACCCTCTAAAGATGGCCCCACTGTTACAGAAGGTTTTATATGGTTTTTATATCACTTTTCCAACATGAATATCTCTGTATCTCTTGTCCTTGGGCAGTGGGGTGTGTGTCACAGGTAAAAACAACAAAGAAACAAAATTAATTTATTTCACCTATAAATCTTTGTCATCCATTCGAAGCTGGACTAGGTTGGATTCACTGCTGTCTATCTGTAAAACAGAGAAACAATTGTGAAACAAATGTGGAAACATTATTAGTGCAGCTGGGATTATAGCACAATCAGAGTTTCATTTTCAAGTCTTAACAGTCCTTGATGTAGTGGTCAGAAGAATAATTATCTTTTCAATTATTCACTTTTTGTTACCCGTCAGAGAGCAAAATGACTTCAGCTGAGAAGAAGGACAAAAAGGCAGATGATGTGGCAGAAGAGGAAGAGGAGGAGGAAGAGTATGTGGTGGAGAAGGTCCTGAATCGACGGGTGATGAAGGGGAGAGTCGAGTACCTCCTGAAGTGGAAGGGCTTCTCTGAGTGAGTCCATTACTGTGTAAAGTGTTTAATTAACCAAAAATAGGCATTCCTTTGTATACCTGGTGAAGCTTGACTCCTAATTAATTTCTCCTTGTACTGTTCTGACATCTGTAGTGAAGACAACACATGGGAGCCAGAAGACAACCTGGACTGTCCAGATCTGATCGCAGAGTTTCTGCAGTCCCAGAAAACAGCACATGAAGGAAAGAGAAAGGCAGGCGGAGATGCAGAAGGAGACGAAAGCAAATCAAAGAAGAAAAAAGACGAAGTAAGACCAGCATCTTTGTTGTTAACTGTGTTGATATACTGTTTGGTTTAAACTAAGTTAGAATGTTTCTTAAAGACTGACATGTTAACATAGCTGTAGCACGGCATAGTAATGCTGATATTATGGGTCTGCCCCAAAGGAGCAGAAACCCCCCCAAAACAACTGCCCTCTTCCCCAAAACTCACACAATCATTTACACTAGAGCTGAGAGGATTAATTGAAGGTAAATGATAGACTGATTACATATATAACCGATTTAAATTTGCACACACATGCTTGCATAAACACAAACAAATTGAGATGTTCAGTGTACTCTATGCATCAGTTGAGTTTTCAAAAGTTCTGTTACTTCTCTGAAATCAATGACAAAAATGGATAAAAACCAGCCCATGAAAATCCAAACATTCCTTTCATGTTTTGTGCCTCCCTATTAGTGCTCTGGCGCCCCCAAGAGGAGGCGCGCTTCACACTGCTCTAACTGGTAAATGAAGTTAAAAGAATAGACATGACACAAAACAAGATCTTTTTGCTGTACAGATGTTATCATTGTTTAAACTTAAGGATGGACAGACAACACAAAGAACAACGTCCTCACAGTTAAACACAGAGATGGACACTAGATGTGCTTCAGTGATTCGGCAAGTGTAAATGTCATATAGTGGTAAAAAACCAAGAAAAAGATTATATGAAGTATAGGAAATTTAAAAGCACAACGTCAAACAACCAGAAGCAGTAATGGTTGGATCAGAGTTGTATTTTTGTTCTCTGCTCCTCAGGCAGAAAAACTGAGAGGATTTGCACGGGGTCTAGATCCAGAGAGGATCATCGGTGCCACAGACTCCACAGGAGAACTAATGTTCCTGATGAAATGGTTTGTGTTTACCATGCATCACCATCACTGTTATTAACTGTATTAAGTCAATAAAAATCATCCAGTAATTGTTTTTTTCCTGATTTTCTAATGAAGGAAAAATTCTGATGAAGCAGACCTGGTGCCGGCCAAAGAGGCAAACGTGAAGTGTCCGCAGGTGGTCATATCTTTCTACGAGGAGAGACTCACCTGGCACTCATATCCATCCGAAGATGAGAAAAAGGACGACAAAAACTAAGAACAGAATTCCATTGTACTTTGAACAGGGTTTTCGTGATGGGAAGGAGAAGGTACGGCAGCAGCAGGAACAAGCAAGACACCCTTGGAGTCATTTGATGTGTCATCACTCATTTCTTCTTTTATCTGGACATGAATGAAATGTATATGATTCAAATTTTCTCCACAAAACTGTCGGTTTGTATGCAAAGACGGTATCATACCCAGTCCATTCAAGTTTTAAGAGTCGTCCAGATATTGTCAACATCCTTTCTTTTAATCAGTGCTGTTCCCAGGCTGTAACAACTTGCTCTTGATGTATCAAAGAGGTGATGATATTATTTCATCAGTGTGCCATTGTTTTTTTTTTTGTTTTTTTTTTATCTTTACTCATTGGTGCTTTGGGCAAACCTCTGCCCATCTTAGCTCTTTCTGTAGTAGTTGTTTGATGGTTATGAAGCTTCTTCACAGTCAACCCTGTTATCACTGGTTTATCTTTTAAGTGTTATCCTGTTATGTCTTGCCTGTATGTTTTTTGGAAATAAACCCAATTTTTTGTTATTTTGCTGCACCATGCTTTCTGTACATCCAGTTCAGAAAGTTCACAGGAATTTCTAAGGTTCAATCAGTAAAACTATACCAGTCTTTACTCAGCACACGTTTGACAAATATGGCTTTGAAGACAGAATATGTGCTTAGACGTCCAGCCTGCAGTCCAGAGATGTGAGTCCAAGAATGACAATGGTGACCACATCGCATCAGTCAGAAAATGTGTAATTATGAGGAAAAAAAATTATTGTGTCGCATTATTTACTGATCAAGCATCCAAGAATAAACTTTTAATATGGAAAGACTTTTCATTTACACAAAAGCCTTAAAAAACATAGGCCAAATGTATTTATATGTTCTTAAAAGAAGTCTTTCTAGTTTAGTCACGTCTTTGTTCAGTGGTGTGGTAAGTAGCATTCAGTTGTCACCAGTGTTGATGGTGCCCTTTGTGGCCATTGATGATATGCAGTATATTGTTGATAAGTTGCAGAATCAGCCAAACTACTACAATAAGCACAACTTATATTCTGGAAAGTACAGTTGTGTTGTTGGGTATTTTCCTAGGTATACCAATTTCTCTGGATATGGGGTTTGTCCTTGAGAAGAACAGTTCTGACTGGTGACCAAATGTTCAGTAAAAAGCACCACATTGATTACAACCAGGACACAAGAGTCATGGGTGAAAATAAAGACACTTTAATTGATAAAAACAACTTGATTGCCAGCAAATATCTTAAAACAGAAAACTACATTCAAACTGAGAGCAGAGGGTGAAAGTGTGATGGAGACATTTGAAGAACCTTCAGTAATCATGACAAACAAACATGGAAATATTTACATAACAAGACAGACAAAAAAGTGCACCAAGTAGTAGCATCATTATTAAATAGTGGGTGTTGCACTGGGTTACACTGAAGTGAATGTTGACCAGAGTTTCATGCCTGATAAAACACATTTATAACCATAACGTCTTGACTTTAAAAACCTTTTTTTGGACTCTGTCTTAAGTTCAGTTTTGTAAATACTCTAACCTAACGTCTACTCAAGTGTGAAATCTGGCCTGCATTTGTTTACAAAGTATGATGTGACGAGTGGACTGACAAATATTACTTGAACAGACGAGTAATAGCACTTCTACTTAAAGAACAGATTTTCTTCCAGTTCTTTAAAACCTCATGGAGAAAATGAGACTGTGAAATGAAGGCATTCGACTCAAAGTGGCCACGATGCACGCTGTCATTTCATACATTCAAAAACTTTCACAAAACAACTTGGCTCACTTTGTTCAACAGAAAAAAGAAGACTTTGAATACTTAAGCCAAAAAAAACTCGGCTTCACAGCAGTTAAAAAGTGCCTTCAGTGGCTTTTCATTGGCTATCATTGGCAAAAACCTTTTCTTAGAAGGGATGTCGCCCTACCACCGCGACAGCTCTGCCTGTTTTAAGCTAATGCTCAAAATGGGGCATCAGACGACAAGGAAAAACCCTAGCTTGGATATGTAACAGCCTTTAGTTGGTTAGTGATAACACGTTATCTCTAAAATTCCACGGCTCTTCAGAAATTACAGGCTCTGTGACGAACTTTTGGAAATTAACTAAGAGGATGTAGACTTATGTAAAAAGCTCAAATGTAATGTAATGTAATGTGGCTAAACCTTAAAACCTGCTTATACTAGATTATGAACAGTTAATAAGAGCCTTTCCTTAAACGCAGCTCTGGTATTTAAACCTGCGGCGAAGGGACTAGCGACGGACACGGCAAATGCATTACAGCCAAGCCTTTTAAAAGACAAATTACAGTGCTATGTATAATTTATAAGGAATTTGATACATTTGCAATGCAGTGTGGCTCCTCTCTAAAACATCCACCTCCTCCTCCTGTAGGACTTCATCTCCAACCCTCTTCAGGCAGCAGCCAACCTGACAACTGCCAAATACACACCTCGCAAAAGTCAGACCTGATATCTTTTGGGCCTCAGGCCTTGGATGCCGTTTCATAACCGACCGCTTGAATTTGCAAGGAGAACCCTCAGAACTAGAGTGCAGTATGAGAACAATTGAGATGTATTCTGATCAACGTGAGAAGGCCAGTACAACCTTTTATGAATACAGATCCTCATGGCACCCCATGAACTCTTCATGCTGTTCTCGGCATAAAGACTTAACACTTGAAAACTAATAGTCTCCAGGGTCGGGAGCTCATCTCTGTCCTTAAAAAAACCTTCAGATCAAAGGTACTCTCCAACAACCCCCATGGACTTTCATTGGTACTGATGCCTTCTTTCTTTCCTCAAACAAATACACTCCAGCCTCAGTGGTTTGGTGCAAAAAGGATCGAGAGCAGCTAAATCTTTCCAAGAGCTCATTTCATATCCTTTGATATTCCCTTCCTCCCGTTCCTCATTCTCTCTGCTTATTGTCTCCCTCCCCCATCCAAACAACATAGTGGTACTCAAATGTATAGAACTACTTCTGTTTCAAAGTTTTTTTCCAGGAAAAGAAATGGAACAGAATGAAAAGGGAGAAACTAATGCAGGAAGAGTAGTCAACAAATGCCGTTCCTCTACTCACCATCATCTTCTCAAAGGAAAAAAGGACGCCTCTCTTGCATTTGCAGAAATCTTTCTCTTTTAGCAAAGTGACAGAGTAAAGAGCAGTGTGTTCCCTTCCTCTTCACTTCTTTTTGTCCTTCTGTTTTTTCTCTGCCTTACGGTTCTGCTCCGCAGTAGCACTCATGCTACGGGGCATGATGAGCACGCTGCCGTCGGTGCTGTACTGCAGCGAATACTCACTAGGAGGATAGGGCCGGCCCTCCTCATCTCGGAGCTGACTGAACACCTCCTGGTACAAATTTTGCATTTTCTGCTTCATCTGCCTGATGGAGCGGATGAACTCCATCTTCTCCTTCAGCAGCCGAGACTTGTCACGCCTTAGGTCTTGGACGCCTTGCTCCAGGTTTATGATGGCGTCCAATTTGCGCTTGCGGCAGTTTTGGGCCGCCATTTTATTCTTGCCCCGCCTTCGAATATCTCGGATGAGGGCAAGTTGGGCTTCGTTCAGGTGGTGCTTGGCCAGAAGCTCGTTGAACTCTTCTACGGGCAGGTTGATGATCTTTTCGTTGGAAAAGGGGATTTTCATGGCCCGGGCTCTGCGCTCATCGCGACTGGAGTGCTTATCCATCAAGTCCTGAGTGGGGTGAAGCCTTGAGCTATGCTTGTCGCGTACTGTTTTCTTCGCAGTTGTCAGCGGGAGCTCTGGCTGCTCAGAGAATGCAGAGGAAAGCGGCAGATTGTAGGTGTGATTGTGGCTGATGCCATCAAGCTGCGGCAGGTTGTGGAACTGGGAGGGATCCTGGTAACTCATGCGACAGAGTTTGCTGTATCCGGGCTGGAAACCTCCAACAGCCCCTTCCTCTGTCTCTGCAGTGGCAACTTCAGAGTCAGTGCTATATCCTACAGCTCCTTCCTCTGAAAAGGTGGCAGATGTTGAGGAGGAAGATGCCGCAGAAGAGCAAGATGTCTCGGAGCTGCTTGGTGAAGCTGGGCTGTGGCTGGAGTCCAGGGAAAGACCAGAATCCGAGTCCAGTTCGTCTTCCAACTGAGAGGCCTGTGCCTGGCTGAATCCCTCTTCCATGGCAAGGTCTAACAAGCTGATCTCATCGAGCATAGA
>NC_024314.1:7270330-7273769 GCF_000523025.1 Cynoglossus semilaevis
GGTGTTGAAGTGACGTTGTTGCTAGAACTGTTTATGTGTGGTGGGAAAAGAATTCCAGTCAAGTTGGTTGATCCAAAAGTAGAGTTGACATTCGAGGAGTTGCTCGAAGAAAGTCTAAGCATGGTCATTCTTGGTGGGATGTTCGCAGAGTCCATCTGGGGATTGAAAATCTGGGGGAAGTCCTGGCTGCAGCTGGGCAGAGAGGCTTGGTGGAGGCTAACATCCTGGTTTATTGGTGTTGGGCGGGAAGAAACTCCAAAGCTTCCAACGTGGTTGTTCTCAGTTGTCCTTGTTGTCTCTCTAACAGTGGCAGAGCCAGTATTGAGAGAACTGTTGTTCACATCCATTGCCTTAAAAAAAGAAGACTTAGTTAAAGGAAAGAAGGACATATTTTATGAATTGTAAAGCAGAGTCAATCATTAGGATATTTTTTCCACTGCCTAGTGCCAAGTTGTTGTTTTTTTATTTATTATTATATAGGTTTATTGTTTTATTAGTTACATATAGTCTCAAGTAATCCTACTTCACTGGATTTAAAATTAAAAAAAGCAGCACATACTTGCAGCTCCATGATGGCCATGATATCCTGCCACTGCTGCTCCAGGTCTAACTGAGGCTCTGCTGGGGGCAGCAGTGGTGCCAGAGGAAGGCCCTGAGATGTAGAAGGAGCTTCTTCATTGGAAACTCTGACTTCTGGGGTGACAACTGGGGCTGAAAACTGATGAAAAGAAAGAACAACAGACATAAAACATTAATTATGTTACAATATTTTTTTCTAACTCTTCATAGTTTACTAATAGTTTCCATGAAATATCAGTTTTTTTGTTTACCTCAGATTCCTCTCCAAAAGGAAATGTGGCCTCCAGCAGTCTCAAACATTCTTGTAAAGACAGTGATGTCTGGGAACCAAGCGCAGGAAGCTGAAAATATTGCACGTACAGGATTAGATAAAGTGCTGCTTATTTCAAAATGCCTTTAGAGATGTGGTTTGAATTGTGCTGACTAGATTTTTTTCCCAACAAACAAGATACAATTTAAAGAGCTACAAAACAAAAGGTCTTTCATAGTCATCAGATGTTAACATGTTCCTACCACATACATCATCTAGAAACTCTATTAGTGCATCCTTTTTGACACAATTTCCACAAGACCTTTGTTTAAAGGCATCCAAACCATGCAGGCAAAACTCAACCAACTTCTTCCTGCATTTACACCTGCAGGACTACAACTCACTTTGACAATTACCATCTAATGATCACGATTTGTGTGTTGCTAAATGCAAGGATGGGCAATCTAGGACAAACAAGTGTTTTATGTTCAGTAGAGGATATCAGATGATGCAGGATATTGAAGGAAGCAAATGAAATGGGAACTGGACACTGGAACAAGCTGTTTTCATGCATCACAATGCAGTTTAGTGTACCACATTTTACTGGACACCAACAACTGAACATGAGAAACTATCAAGTGTACCTGTTCTGGAATACTTTCTCCAGTCTCTCCATCTACTGGCTGAGGTCCATGTAGGTTGACTCCATTCCTCCAGCGTTCTTGTTCCTCCTTTCTATCTTTGTTCTCCTGTAGGTTGGGCTTTTCCTCCTCACTCTCCTTCTGGCGGTTGCTGTAGTTGAACACTTCTCTTCCTGCACCAAGGTCAATGTCCTGTCTCCACAGGATGTCAATCAGGTCAATGTCCTAAAAAAAAGATGGCAACCATTGAAAGATGGCCCTGTGCAGAAAAAAATTACTTTAATCATCATTTTGTGTTGAAGGCAATGTAGATTTATATAATGGCACTAGACAAAAATGTGATTTGACCTAAAAATATCTAAATGCGAGGTCTTATAGAACCCGTATTTATTTTATTTTACTTTCGTTTCAGTAATTTTGGAAAGTGAGTAAGGGAGATTCAGATCACATTGCAGAAATGTTGCATCAGAGGATGCCACCGTGACATAATTACTTTTGACATGGTGCTCATCATGTGATCAGGGAGATGTTTGAGCTTATAATAGTGTGAGAGTGATTGTGTGACACCTCTAAACAAGTTCTCAACTTTTGTAAATGTGAAAAAAAATGACTGTCCACAATAAACTACCCCCAAGGTCATGGAGGCAAGAAGATAAAAATAGAATCACTATAGTTTTGTTCTGATTTTAGGTCGTATCGTATGCACAGAGATAAGGCAGTATGGTGAGCATATAAACACTGCACTGAGATGTCAGATTTCAATGTGGTGAGAAATGTTGCAGCTGTAATAAATGTGTCTCGACTGGTTTTACTAAAAATATCCAACACTGACAGAAGGACCAGGGGTGTGGACCAGGAAGAATACCATAATGGGAAGTCGCCTAATAAGACTGGCCACAATTATTTACATAATTTATTCATCTAACTTGTGTTTTAATAAAGTAACAAATTATGTGAAAACTACAGAAAATGTTACATATTCAAAGAAAAAAAAACAAACAGTTAACTTGATTTTACTTCATAGCAATTGAACTATAACAACCACGATCGATGGCTATGGAATAATAAAGTCATAAATTAGGCTTCAATTTGGAGCTGATCCTTTAAAATGTAAAATGTAATTATGTTAATGTGAAAACATTGTGATTTGTGTCATTTTCTGTAAAAACTATATCTTTAGACTATATATTTTTTCTGTTATGCTATTACTGAGAAACATGACAGCGGTATGAAAGCAGCCAATCACTAAATCGAACCGATGACGTTAGGAGAACAGCAAAAATACTGAATTCATCTTGCCATGGGTCAGTCAGTAAAGAAACTTCCACTTTAAAAGCAAGCCAAAACATTCTAGTCATATAATATAGTGTCAAAGCAAAATGACAAGATACGCCAAGGTACAAACATGACATTCTGTCAATCCTCCAGAAGTAGTCTTATTGCAAAATCGTTGGACAAGTACCTGCCAGTTCCAATGTAAACATCTGCAATGGAAAACAGTTTAAAACTAAGTTAGCTCACACAGAAACAGGTTTGCTAACAAACAATTACATGAGGGCCAGTGGTTACGTGAAATACTTGCAATGTTGTGTTCAAAAAAGCTGGGGGAAAATATGATTTAAAAAAAATTCAATTATTTATCAATAATTTATTTTTTATCTTTTTTGTTTTCATTTTTACATGCTAAGTGTGCTGCACTTTTGGGTTTAGGGAATTAAATCGATTTCCTGTCTGTAGGTGGTCAGGCATCCTAAACACAAGTGCTTTTAGCATGATCTTTTGAATTTTGTGGCTGGCTGGTTAACTACTGATAAATCCGGTGAAAACAATGTATTGTGGTGTCGTCTAACCCTGGCACAAACAGCCAATACTATTATTATTATTATTATTCTACGTTTAATTTTGTAGTGCTGACTCGTTTTTAGAATACAGGTACATCAGATCAGATTTCCAATTTATCAGCACTGAG
>NC_024314.1:7273793-7292210 GCF_000523025.1 Cynoglossus semilaevis
TCCCCCCTGTCCAGTACCTCTTTGGTGAGGTCTTCATTGCCATCCCTGCTTCCCTGCTCCTGATTGCCCTCTAGGGCCACAGCTCCCAGGCTGCTGTCCGCTGTGTTCAAGTTGTACGTGGATTCAGGTGCTCCACTTCCTCCCCTCATGGCCGGGGTAGCTTCAGGGTTGTCTATATCTTCTAGGCCGGCCCCATTGTCCAGGGTGATGCTGGGGCTGGACTGGCTGCTGGCTGACACCACGGTCTCAGAGTCACGATGCACAAGCCAGGTATTGAGCTCAGTACTGGGCACAGATAGGCGATCCAGCTGGCGCACCTGGTTCAGAAGTCGCCGAGTGGTAAAGAAATGGTCCAGGTCCACACTCTTTGGATGGATGCCATAGCCGTCCAGTGTGTTGCGCAGATTGTGAAACTGTGTTTGGGTGTAGGCTGAGCTAGGGCCCAGGATGATCTCTCTCAGTGGGGGAAGCTGATTGCTTAGATAGGTGTCAACGTCCACCCGCACCCCGATAAGACTTAAAATGATGGTGAACTGGATCAGGCCCTCTGTGAAGTACTTTTTCAGGTAAAGCATTTCTTTACAAAGGAACAAAAGGTGAAGGTAAAAACTAAAAACAAAAACGGAGCCAACTTCTTTGGGATAAATTCTTTTGTACTAGATCTAGAAAAAGGAAATAAATACAGGAACATAAGGAGTTTTTAAATTGGTGAGGGGTAAAGGTCTTCCACAGGTTTCTATGAGTTTAAAATGCTTATCAGATCCAAGGCTCTTTTCCACTTCTGCCAGTCCACAAAGCTTTGTTCTTCATAACGATTTCATCCCCGCAATCTCCTGACAAAAGTAACATAATTACATTTTGTCACTCTACTGCAAATTACATTAGTATGAAATGACAACCACGCTTCTTTCACACAGACACACACGCATACACCCAAGTCTTACCTACCGACAATTGCACTGAGCACATGTTGATAAAATTAGGGTAAAAATCAGGACCAGATTGTCCCCTGCAGCCACTCCATTCTCCAAAGACTATGAGAAGTAATGTCACCAAGCACCAACGACACGTCTTTTTCATTCTTGGACACTGAGCAGGGTAGACACGATGAGCCCACAGGACACTGGAGCAGGCATCACCCCACCCTTGACAGGACAACTACTTCTCGTGGGCGCTGCTGAAGGTGAATGAGGGAGTCGAGAAAGCTCGCTGGGTTGGACAGCACCACGGTCCCTCCCTCTTCTATCCATCGCTTACGCCGTTAGCCCTCTGGCTACTTTCAGTTTTAAAATCTGGCTGGAGCCACTCCGCAAGTACACTCGTCTCATTGTCAACAATACGAGGTATCATTATAACTGCTAACAAACTTCCCTCTTGCCTCAATCGATTAGGTGACATGTATCACCTCGAGCATTTTATCTGCGGGCATCAAACAATCTCCCTGGCAACAAGTGGTGAAAGAAAAACTGACGCTGTACCCGACCAATGACAGACCGCAGACGCGGGTACGACACATGACTCCAGCAAGCTCTAGCCAATAAAATCTGAACAAGGGTGGGGCATTCGGAAAACCTAAATTACGATTGGAAACCACGGTATACATACGCGCTAGCCTAGTTAGCTTGTTTGTTGCTGAATACTGTAACATCAAAACTTTTAAAAGTAAAAAGTAATCTATGACAGCACACGCAGATTTCCAATTTATTGTCACACACATGCTGTTCATCATCTTACATAAACATGCGATCTGATCATGTTTAAGAATCGACATAATAACAATGTTACGACTTGTAACGCATTGCTTAAATCAAAGCCTCTTAATGTAATACTTACGCATGAGTTATGTCCTCATATCCAAAGGTCCACTATCAGATGAGCCAAGAATTAAAACTCTATTTTATGGAAAACTTCCTCGGTGCTGCAAGATTCAGCCTTTCCTCATTGAATGGCCCACCATGACTTGCAGAAACGTTAGCTTCGCCGGCTAAAAGCTTTAGCTGCGCCGCTTGACACCAAAACACGCTTTCGCACAGCGCATGCGTAGAATATTCTAGTGGCAAGCTTTCATCAGCTGTCATAAACACGCAGATTTTATCATTAAGATAAAGAAAACCATTTTTTTGTCGCTAACTTTTGTTTTAACCTCATGATATTTTTAAATTAGGTCAAAGAGCTGTATATCTGTTAATAGATCTGTATCTGTATATTAATCTGTAGATTATTAGTGAAAATTATGGGCAAAAAGTCAATGGTGAGGTCACTACTAGTTTTGTATTTAACCAAGAGCTTTGTCAATTTTATGCTCGTCTTTTCTTGATGGTTTTTGCCTAGTATGTTTTTCTAGATATTATTAAATGTATCTTCTTTTATTCAGTGGTAGTTTTTTTTCTCAGAACCTTAATGGTACTAACAAGTGCCATTTTATGTGTGCAAATTGTAAGGACCACACAATTCCTTCAAATTAAATATTTTTATTTTCCTTGACGTTAATTACAAAATGCTTCTTGTGAGGCTCTCAAAAGCGTATTATATGTTAACACCCATCAGGTTTACAGGCCTGTTGTGATATCGCTTTGAAATGTCTGCTTCAATCTGTAAAACATAACAAAGGTGGCAGATACAGTTACAAAATATTTAGAATGTTTTAATGTTTAAAAAAATCTTTTAATTTGGAGATTAATTTCTATAGTACCAGTTGTTGGAGTTCCCGGGTACACCCTGTCAGCAGGTCCACACGAGGCTCCAGTCTCGCTTGCTCTTCGAGGGCTTCCTGTCTCCTCTCAACCATGGATTGACTTTTTAGTACTAGAATGTCCGCCTGTTTTAACTTCTGTCTCAGCACCTCTGTCACGCGTTCAACATACCTGAAATTACCCACAAATTAAGTTTTACCCTCTGCAACGCATGTTTAATTTGTGTAACTAAATGATGAACAATTGTGAACGTGTGAGTTATTTCATGAAGTGCATTATAGTCATGACCGCGTACCGAGGTGAGGCCTGAATCATAAACAGATGCTGCATCCGAAGAGAGGTGAGTCGTCCTATAAGGTCCTGCACAACAGACAGCATGTTCTGGACGTGCTTCTGTGTTTGGCCTTGGATGACAGAAGGAGCCAGCTGGAACTGGCTCATTGACACCACATCTCCCTCCTCTGCCATCTCACTGATGCGCTGCATTAGGAACACTTCCAACTATATCAACATATGAAATCACTGTCACTTTTTTATCATAATCCCACTGGTCTAATCTCCCCTCTGCCAAATCAAAATTGAATTACTCAGATACATTGTCATGTAAACAATCTCAAGAAGCCACAACCACAAAAGGTTGAAACCAACATCTACTGTAAACCAATAAATCATAATTTTATGTTATTTAACATTTTACCTCCATGAGTTCATCAATGTACTGGCTGCGGGACTCAGAGTTCTCTAGCAGAGTTAAAGCATCTTGTCCTCTTGCCACACCCTCAGGACCTACCAAACAGTATACCTACCTTTACCAATGTGAATGTCACAAATGAACATAATCTAAATGTACCCACAGGCATAATAGCAGTCTGAAAAAAAAAAATCTCACAGTCTGTTCCCCCATCAACAACTTCAATTTCTAAGGGAGCTGCTTCATTGTCACCCCAGTCAATGGCTCCTTCATTGGTTTCCTGTTGAGGGATACAGCAAATATAAACTTTAAGAGCTGTGGTTAACAACACTTCCAATTGCTCTTAGACCCTGAAATGTTGTTATTACTATTGTTACAATTACTGTTATTAGAGTGTACTACATAAACAGCCTCCTTCCCATAAGTTGTCTTACCCCACAACTTGGCTCCAGACTGATACCCCAGTCTACACCATCCTCCACAGTGATGACGGAAACATCGGCAGCATTTGTTCCTTTGCCAAAGTCACCCCAATCAATCTTACAGAAAAAAATTACAGAAACTAATCTGGTAACATTGTTTACATAACAATAACCCTGCGTGACTTGAATGTGCAGTACACCAAAGTATAAAACTAACTGTATCCTCTGTTTCAGCCTCAGGACCTGCTTCCTCCACACGTGGCCTCTCAACAACTGTGGGTACGTTCCTCGTTCTCCACTCATAAAATGTTGTGTTTCCTCTCTTCTGAACAAATGTCAGCATGGGTAGAACCGGCTCGGACCTATGAATAAAATGTAAATTCCATTAAATAAATTAAAGTAAACTGGGTAATTATGTATGTGCTATTAAATTAATTAAGCTAAGCTTAATTTGCATAATACTATTGTTATATCAACAATGTTCAATTAAATGTACTGGGAATGATAAGCTTGATGTTAAACAGAAAAAGTGTAGAGAAGGTGACTTTTCAGTAATGTACTCACCACTCACATACAAAGTTTGTGAAAGCGGCGTAAAGTTGGATTTGCTCTTCTATTTCCCCTGTATCCTTTCCAATTTCCTCAAGAACTGCAGGTAAGTCTTTGACCAGAGCCTGAAGCTCACGTGCTACATTTTCTCCCTATTAGGAAGAAAATGTTAAGTTAAGCCAAACAGTGTGCAACTTTTACAAATCAAAAAGCATAGTAATCCAATGTATGCTTTTGCACTTACTGTGATGCCATACTGTTTGCAGGCAGCATAGTATTTTTCCCTCAGATTCGTAGCAGAGTTCTGACACTCAACTTCCCGCCTGCTCATTTCCTGCTGCAGCTGCTTTGCTTTGGCAAGTTGCTTTCTTAGAGCCGGGCCTTCATAGCTCACATTGCGACAAAGCAAGCTGGCAACCTCAGCTGAAAGACAGACATCATTTGTCTTAAATATTATTATTTATAATTAAGAAATAATCATGTATCTGTAAATATTTTCTTTCATCAAATAGATTCAAAATCTATTCTTCTGTAGAGACTATATGTTAACTTAGTAGTTTTGTTTTTATCATTTGACTCACCCAAATAGACATTATCTGTCTCATAAAGGGAAACAATCTCCTGCCAGTCCTGCAGCAACAAAATACAGTTTTGGTGTATTTTAGTTCACATAAAATGGTCCCAAATTCCCCTCAGACCACTTAGGTTTGAAAAACCACTGGTTTCACCATCTCACCTTCATCCTTTGAGAAGAATATCTGCCAAAGATATTCTTAGAAGACGCTTCTGTTCCTCTCAGTAGCTCCACAATCCTCAGGCAATGAAAATAATGGATGTCTATCAATGAAACAAAACAAAACAAATTCTACTTTAAAATACCTACAATACACAAGTAAAATAGGATAGAACACTTGCTAGTGCAGCCACAATTAACAGCTTTAACAATCAACAGAACAGAACAATAATTAAAAGAACAAGCCTTAATAAATGTAATCTTAGAAATGATATAACATTTCATGTTTAACTATTTAATAATTGTTTACTTCTTATAAAATATGTATGACATGCATGACTAATTATGTGTTTTGTAACAGTTGCTAAAACAGTGCTAAAAAAGTAAAATGTCTATAAGGACTATTGAATAGTCTTATCAACTTTTTAAATGTATGTTTCATAAAAGCTTAAATGAGAAAATACAGGAAAGGTACAGCCTGGGACTGTAATGGACCTACAGGAGCCGGACAAAAGCTGCTTGATCTCCTCGTTCTCTGGCATGTCCTGTATGGCAGCATTGATTTTCTCTCTGATGGTTTTCACTGTACTTTGCCATTTCAGATTACAGTGTCGTCGATCCAGCAGCCAGTCTGTGGATAAACAAGTAAATGTGTTAAGGTCTTTTGATAAAATAAGAGTAGAAGTGTTTTTTTATTTAGATCGTTGGATAGAATTTTTAAACAGTAAATCCAGTAAATTCTTGTATATGTCGTAACACAACAGGAACTAATTTTTGAGAAAAGGTTTTTCCTTGTTACCAAAGTAGGCATAATTATAACTTTGCATATAAATACCAAAGCATAGCAAAAGTTTCTATATAGAGAGTTTTGTTTTTGTCTTACCCAGAAGCTTGCTGGTTTGAATATCTATTGGAAGATTTTGAATATTCTGTGAAGGTAAGACGACATAGCAAAACATTTATAAATATAATGGTTTTTAAATTCAGATGAAAAGACGTTGGAATAAATCACAAAACGACAATTGTGCAATTCGTTTATGTTCATTTATCTGGACTCTTCACTTTGACAGCTAGCTCACATTAGCTGACACCCTGATAAAACTAAAGACAGAAACATTACCTCCATTTTTGTTTCACCGTCAAGACAAAAACGTCAGTTCTTTTCAGATCTTACGGTTCGATTATAATAACAACTTTATATGAACGTCCATATCATTATTAGCTCTTGACGCACAGCCCTTCATCTGTTTACGACACGTTAGAGGAAAGAAAGCCAATGGTCAGAGGCGGTGTTTCACCGTCAAACCAAATGACCAATGACAATTCACTATACTCACGTCTGACGCTGATTGGTACTTGCGGAATTTCCAGTTACAATATCCGCCTACAGAGGGCAGTGTCTTGTAAGACCACGCAAAGTGATGACCAACACTTAATACAAAAAGTACACAGGTACGTGTAATAAAGAATTTAAATCATTTTAATGCATATAAAATTCAATAAATGTAAAGAGAACTCAACCCCAACGTCAATTCATTCATTCATTATTCATTCATTCATGCAATTGAGCTTTATTTTGGAGAAAGTAGCTGATTAATATTCTAGTAAGTGAAGCTGACTACTATTGTTTTCTATATGAACAACATTTTACGCTCCACTACGTTACTTAGGTCCAGTGATTAACTGTCAATGTAAGCATGTATCCAAACATTAGTCTAAATGAGATTCTCAGGATGGACAATGGCACAGTCATTCAACATATTCATAATGGCAAAAACTTCCCACATGTAAATCAGCAGCGGCACAAGTTGATCTTAGGTCATTTGAATAGTTACCAAACTTGCAAAGTAAGCATGTGTGATTATTCAGAACCTGTGAAAAAGGTACTCTCACATGTTGCTCTTACATAGTTGATCACCTTTAACTCCACATATAAGTGTATCTTTAAACAGGATGGGTTGGAGAAAGTGTCACATTCACATAAACCCTGATGCCAGTAACTTGCCCTGTGGTTGGGACTCCCTGAAATCACATGGTTACAACATTTACGTAATTATGCCCATAGCTGGGCGGGCTTTGAGCTTTGTGTGTCTGTGTCGATGTGTGTGTGTGTGTGTGTGTGTGTTTGGGTAGGGTGTGTGTAACTAGACTGCTCTATGTGCAGTGATAATGTGAGAGAGCAGAAGCACAAAGGAAGAGATGCTGCACCTGTTCATGATCACCTGAGGACTAAACCAGAGGACCTCTAGAAGAATGGTGGTGCAGTATCACATCTGACAGAATCTCCTTCACTGAGCTTATTGTCAACAAGGTAAAAAAAAAAGTTGATTTAAACTTCAGGGATGTGAGAATTGTGTTTTCTTGGTTTATTTGCCACACTGTTATCAAATTTGGTGTTATACTTTAGGTTAACATCATTTTTAAAATACATTTTAGACTGGGACTTTGTGTTCAACTGCACTGATGATTAACTAAGTGTTTTGACATGAAGTCTCCAAACCTGGCAGTCCCCAAAGGGCAAACAATGCCTTAAAATGTTGATTTTAGCCTTCAAGATGGGAAGACAGTATTGTAAACTGAATATTTATCTGTTTAACGGACAAATAAGAGTTTTAAGAATTTCAATCAATGCCCTAGATTAGTGGTGCTCAACTGGGATTAAGCGTACCACTGTGGGTACATTGAGACGCTTCAGGGCGATGAGAGGTTTTTATATTAACAAACACTGAGGCAAAAATTGTTATTAGGTTGTCTTTTTGTGTTAACTTTCTATACATACATATTCCTAGAGAATTAAGGAGGCGTTTAATTATTTTCAGAAAATAGTATGATCCCAAATTTTGATTTTGATTCCCATTTTGTTATTATTTTCAACCTTTTGGGTACATAATCTGATACTGATGTCACTGTTCTGTATTTAATTTTTTTTTTCAATCAAAAACAAATAGTTTTAAAAGTACCCCTTTGTAGAAAGTACTATGGACGGGGGTACATAGCTAATGAGATATTCCACAGGAGATCCATTACTGAAACATGTTGAGAAGTACTGCTCTAGGTTGAGCAGTCTTTGTTCCAGTATTTTATATTTCAATCAATAATTATTAGCTTTGACTTAAAAGGATTCTAAAGAAACTGATACGTTTGGATAAAAAAAATCAAAACAGGAGAAATGTGAATTCTTTGCAAAAGCCGTGTTTCCTCTTTTCTGTAGACGTGTTAAGACACAACGACAGGTGTCTTGTCGGTATTACATATCATTCCTTAACAATGTCTTTAAATATTAAAATAGTATGTAAGAAACACTCAACAAATTCCTCCCACAAAGTAACGCTCACACAAACCAACGTTGACCCTCTTAGGATGAACTTGAATCGATGTAAGTTTGTGTTGTTGTAAAACATTGGACCATTTTATCAACCCATTCAACTCTGCCATCACGGGTCAGTGGCAACATTGGCACAAAGCATGAAACCTGAGAGTCCATGAGCCCTCAGCTCAATTATGAAGGCAGTACAGTGATCGCTGTCCTTGGAGTCCGGCAACCACTTCGTCTTCTCTCCTTCCTCCTCCTCCTCCTCCTCCCTGAGCCTTCCACCCATTCTCTCCAACATTGTTCTACTGAAAATACCCTGCAGTTGGTTAGTGATTTCCAAATGTGGTCTCTCTCTCTCTCTCCCTCTCTCTCTCTCTCTCACACACACGCTGCCCCCTCCCTGCTGTGATAGGTGAGGCCATGCTGTGTGACTCACCCACACATAACAAAATACATGGTAACTTATTAAAGCGATCCATGGAGGGGCCTCCTTTGTGTCAACAGGGAATTTTGTCTCAAAGGTCACATCTAAGTCAAACATGGTACACTCATAGAAATATGTGATCATATTGTACACATATGTTGCTTTTTCACATAACAGTAAAATATGAAAAGTATTCTACTGAAACTGCATTGACAGGCAACAATCCAAATGGAGGGTAAACATTTGTAGTAGAACTGCATTTTTTTTGTTCCAACTTGTTTGGCAGCAGTGAACAGACGTCAGCTAAAGAAAATACTTAATGATAAGTACAGGTATATTCAGTGGCTTTGGTTAACTTTCTGTTTATTTTATAGCTGTTACTGGCCTTTAAAAAAATATCTATCTTTTGTTTAACTGGACGTAATAATTTCTGCATAATGGTTAAATTTACCTCCACAACTTGGTAGTATCTTTCTGTCCAAACCCCTGGTAATTGTTGTCAACATTGTCTTTTGTGACACCTCTGGTCCAGATAAGACTAAAATGAATGTTTCCTTCAAAGAGCATGGAGCCTTTATTAACATATGTGCTTTGATGATACAAAATCACCACAGGATTTATGTGGTTCATTGGTCCCTGGCAGCCGTGAGCGCAAAAATAGAAAACATCAGTAAACTGTGCATTCATCGGCTGCAGGTATTCAAATATGTTTTGAAATGTTAGAGGAAAATTTATTGTAAAAGTGCAAGGTAGTAAAGTTTAAGAAGTTAGAGTTGTAGCATTAGTATGAAATGAATTAGGATTTGCGAAATATGCATAAAGTTTGTAAAGTTGTGACTATATACATTTTTAAACTGTACTCGAAAATGTTCAGAGCCACAATAAGCTGGGATTGTAAAAGCAGGTGCTCATCGCCCTACAGATTCCAGAGCATGATGGGAGATGGCACAAATGAGTGAAGACTATGTCTATTTCAGATAGGTAGATAGATCAATTCTATCTGTCAATTCAGTCAATTTCTCCATATAAGGAGTCTATGTTAAAGACCAGGAATACAGAGTGGAATTGAAAGTATTCATTTGGATAATGAGTTATTTGATCTGTGGAAGTGGCTAAGACCTGACAAAAATGCCAAATGGAAAAGTTCAACTTTGTTTTCTCATAAATTTCCTGAAGGTAATTATTAATGCTGCACACTGACATTTAACTAACATATTAAGTGCCCACTCAAAACAATCTGATGAAGTATGCACTTTAAATGGTAATCCAAATTACAAGAACTCTTCATAGTGTTTTTTTTTTCTTTTTTAAATGATAAAAAACTGAGGTGGGTGAGTGGTTCAAGTAAATTCCTAGTGTATCACAAGACAAATAAAGGCAGGTTTTTATGTGTTACACCTTTCACTAACAATGTATGTAACTTAGCTCAGGATGCTTAAGTTAGAATTAAGATTTAAGTCAGCAGTCGCCCAGTAACAATTCTGGTTTAATTTAAAATAAGATAAGAACAAATGGTCAGGGGTTGATCATAGTCCACATGTATTTCATTGGAGTTATCACAGTATAAAGCTCAGGAGGAACTTATTTTGGCCACATACTGTAGCTGCCATTTGTCTGTGGATTATAACAGCTATACGAAGAAAAGCTGATGATGTCAGATAAACAGCTGAGGACCAAAGATTCCTCTACTGTCTGACAATATCCAGAGCCTACAGCTCTAGGCTCTGGGCTCCTGTTCAGAGACAACAGGTCACTTCCTTATCGTATTGAAGGCCGAGTTTTTTGTGTCTGACATTCATATCAGGTCACATGGGAGGGACAGGGGATACTTTCAGATGCTCATTAATTTATCAGACTCAGAGCGGAGGATCGGGTGTCCTCTCCCATTAGGTTACACCTCCTAATCATGGAGATGCGTCATGCATGGAAGAAAGAGTGATTGTTTGCTTTCTAGGTATAAGTCAACTCAGTGTCCTCTGTCCTTTTGAATGAGGACAACATATTGGTCGCACTGGTAGTCCTTTTGAATGAGGACAACATATTGGTGAGACACTGAACAGTGCTACCAAGTTAAAAGCAATGGACTATTTTTGAGTGTTGATATTTCTGTCTGTAGATCAGACCAAAAACAAGGAAAATGAATCTATTACATTTACAAAAACAAATAACATTGTGTGTCATTTCTTTGGCATTTTAAGACAATTAATCCTCATAGCAACTGGTCCAAAAGAATCAGTAAAACTTTATTGTTATTTTTAAATTACAGTTGGTAGTACATATAAATAACTTTGGGTTGTTTTTTTCTCCAAATCTTTTTTGGAGAGTGATTTAAATCTGTTTGCTGACTTTCACTTTCTTATCAGGACAGATTTTGTTTTTCCTGTTCAGTTTAAGAGACACAACATTTAAGATGCAATGGGAACATACATTTGCAATTAAGGTAGAATAAAACTTTCTTTGTCATATCTTCAAAATGATATTATTATAATAAACCTTCTTGTGCCCTTCAGGTCAGTCATTCATTCTGGGGATATGGCTGAACCAAGCTGGTGGAAGCTGACCTTCTCACGCAAGAAGAAGTCAGAATCCAAGGTTTTGTATGAGATTCCAACCGAGTATGGCAGTAACACTGGACACAAAGAGCACTCGAGCAATAACTCCCCAGCGGATCAAACTGAGAGCCAGTTCAACGCCAGGTTAGAGAAGATTGTGGATAAATCTGCCACCAAGGGGCGTCACGTCAAGGTCTCTCACTCTGGGCGCTTCAAGGAGAAAAAGAAGATTCGTGCCACACTGGCCGAGAACCCCAGCCTGTTTGCAGAGCACACCCTCAGTGACGAGAAACATAAAAAACAGACTGACAAATAGAGAACAACACCGTGTTTATTAAACCTGTGTCATACATCAGTGTCGCATTTTTGAAAGTTGAAAAAAGTTGGATGATACAATAGGTGCAATACTGTGTTGCAGCACACACAAACATACAGCCTGTGTGGTGGTGTATAAACACTTGTAACCAGGCACCACACCCAAGTAGATACTGTCACTAATGGAGTCACACCCACACAAACAGCTCTTGTACTATCAAAGTGGACAAGAATAAAACATTGACAGGGAAGAAGGGAAGGGCAATGAAATGATAATGGAGTTTTTATTGATGTAGAAAATGTTTGAACAGAACAGCGATAGCTTTTATACTTTAGATAAAAAAACTTCAGTGAAGGACAAAACGTTTACCTACCCTCAAAAATCAACATTGCAAGAGTAATTTAAGTTTTTATTTTTTAAATTATAATACAACAGCGTTATAATTACAGTGGCATTTTGTATTTTGTTCAGTCAATGCACAAAAAAGTATGTGTTTTTTGGTAGAAAACCAAAGGACATTACTACATTTTTACATTTTTACTATGCTTTTGTAACTAGCACACAGAAATGTAATTGTGATGACTGCATCTGAGGCATTTTTAAAAAATATCCTACAAAATTGCTCACAGTAAAAAAAAACTGTTCACATGCTCTTTTTCTGAATTCCTTTAAAAAGAAACAAACTATTTTTGTTTTTAATAAAAGTTGTGTTGGAGTGAGAAGCTACTGTGCGTTTGTACATGTCCCTACAAACAGGTACAGTCAGTTGGATTAGCACATTTGTAAATGTATGATAATGCTGTCACCAACATCTGAGGCAGTTTCCATCACAGACTTCACTCTTTATGGTAACACAGCCTTGGTCGTCATTTCACCTGAGCCTGTGCTGGTGGATTCTGTTGACATGGTGATTGTAAGCAGACTCTGACATATGACACCACATGGCGTGCCTGTACTTTCTGTATTACTACTACTTCACCTCTGAGAGTAGACTGACAGAGAAATACATTTGATCAACGTTTTTTATTTTTTGGAAAAACTTTTGCTAATTGGTCTGCAGTGAGGTTGTGGGAATCTGATTCAAGACTTTTCCATTTATATCTGATGTCGCTAAGAATTAAGTACCAACATTACCACCATGAAAACTTGTACTGTATACTAGGATTTATATGCATTCAAAAATATTACTTTTTTCTATGTAGGCTTTGAATACACTAAATACTTTACATGTTTTAAACACAAGCAAACCATATATGGTGACTTAGAAACACACAAAAAAAGCTAATTTCTTTATTCTTTTATTTTGAGGTACTGCTCTTTTCAATTGTGAGTGACACCGTTTCTAAGTATTGTATTGCTGACCTCTGCTGGCCTCAAAATGAAATTGGTTACAAATCGTGATCCCACAGCGAATCGAAGTTCTACCATTTATTTAAAAAAATATTACTATATCCTTCTAATGTGGTACAAGACACACAATATACTTGGCACAAATGACACCATCAGTTCTACTAGTATAATTACTTCAAGAAAATCCATTGCCACAGTTGGCACATCACATAATGAGTGCAATTTAACTGAGGTCTCACAATAGTTTGGTGACATATTGCTTGAAGTGTTGATGAAACCTCCTGGAAATGACACTTTTCTGGTCCCAAGGTCAACACAACTGCTGTTAAATAAATAACTACCATATGTTTAATCATTATTTAACTACAGCCTGATGAGTGCACGACACTCAGCTGTCTCATGGAGACAGCCGTTGATACACCCAGTCTCCCGCTGCAGCGTGCTGAAAGTCTCCCAGCTCACACTCTCCTTCCTTCCGTTTAGTGAAGACAATGCGGTCATGAAGTCTGTCTGTTTGGCCCTGCCAGAACTCAATGCAATCAGGCTTGACAATGTAGCCGCCCCTGTTAGTAAAGTATGGCACAAAGACAATGTATTATGAACAAAACCTGCTTTTGAAATTTGGACAGGTTTCTAAAATTTACTAGTGGCATTTCCTGAATCTTTAGATATGGCAAATAAATTGATTGGCTGTACCTGTGACTTTATTTATTTTCGTTTTTAAATCACAGTTATTTGCCTCTTTGACATAGATATTTCTGAAGGAATTAGAGAAATTCTTTGGCTCCTAAAGAGTCAACTTAGCATGTTAGTTAGCAACGTCTAAATGGTCTCACAACTTCATAAGCCTGTATTTTAGGTAAGTGTTGTTCATTTAAATTGTCAAAAGTTAAATACATGATCTCCTCTGTTTTCATGGTTTAAATTGAGGACAAGTTGTTTTTATTTTGGAAACCACTCAAACTGTTATAATATACAATAATAAAATGGAATGGAATGTAAATGTGTATTTGTGCATTTTGATATGACAGACTTCTCTATGAAATTTACTGCACATGGTTTAAGATTATAATGCTCACCAGAAGTCTGGCATAGGAACCTCGCTGTTCTTGTACTTCTCTTCCAGCTCTGTTTTCTTCTGTGTTAAATACTAAAACAGATGCACAGTTAGTATGTAGTCTTCAACATGTACATAAGTACTGTATATACCTGTATATTTGAACCATCAATTGTGCGTACTTCTCTGTTAGGAACAGCACTGCTTTGTCGACTGACAGCAGCTCCAATCTGGCTGCTCTTTGGTCGAGAGCGGAAGTATTCGCAGGAGACCTGGTAGGGCAATTGTTCCACAGTTCCTTCAATGCGAACCTGCATTGAAATAAATTAATAAATTAATAAAACCAGACCATAGTACAGAAACAAAAATGCATCATTTTTGATATGAAAATATAACAAGTTATTGATTACATTTAAGTCATCGTTGAAGTACCTGCAGGTTTAGTGGTTCCCAGTAGAAGACCAGGGACGCAAACGGATTTGTCTCCTGTAAGCAAATTAAAATACCCAAGAAGCACAGGGTGCATTAACTACAGTCATAAGACAACATTAGTGAGGTTGATGATATTTGCAAAGTTCACGTGGATAATAAAATCACATGCAGACTACATAAACAATTAGATGATCACTACAATAATAAGACAAATTAAATAAGCTCAGTGCAGATGGCACAAAAGCCAGCCCACCATAATTACTGCTGGGTATATAGAAATAGTTTTTACTGGAAAGTTATGTCATGTAGAGTGGTACAGAAACTGTTTGTGAAATGATACATTGACAAAGGTGAACTGGGAGATACAGACCAGCTCAGCGCCTTTTCTGCTCTCATAGTTGCTGAAGAAGCGGAAACCCTCACTGCTGTAGCCTTTCAACAGGACCATGCGAGCAGACGGACGTCCTTCCCTATAGTGGCATGAATGAGACAAGTTTTCTAAAAGAAATCAATGCCTTGTATTTGACAATGTGTCAGTGCTTACTTAGTAGCAGTGGCGATGCACATAGCGTTGGCCTCTAAAATTTCGGGGCACTTTGTGGCTTTTTCAAACCAGTTTCCAAACTGCTCAATGGGGTCCAAAGACACCAGCTGGCTTTCTTTAAAACACTGTAAAAAAAAAGAAACAAAAACAAAATTGAATACACATTTGAAAATGAAATGATGATGTGTTTCTACACATAAAATATTAATAAGTTTAGACCTATATGTTTGCCTGCTAAATAATTCTACAACCATTATGATCTTTTTTTAAAACCATTCATTTGTTAATGAATTAGATTTTTAATCAGAAAACAGATCAAAAGATTACAAGATTACAACCCTCTGCCAGATGTTGTAGCAAAGCTTCATTTGTTTTTTTTTTTATCATTTTATAACAAGAAATCCTGACTGGGTAAAATTTTAAAAGGGGTTTTTCGTGCATGAATGCAGTTATTGTCATGTGTTCTCCTGCGATCTGTAATACAATTTGGCTGCAAAACTCTTATGCCTGCAAGGCAAGGAAAATCGACTGCATAGTTTCTGTTGCTGGAGCTACGGCGACATTCTGGAATTCGAGCACACGCAAAAACTTTACTGCACTGTAACAGATTACTATAACCTTTTTGTCACACAGTAAATTCAGCAGGTGTAATAAACTAGCATTAGAATTGGCATTATTGGACTTCTGACCTCTTCGTCTCCTTTGTATTTCTTCCTCATGTTACTTAGATCCATGTTGTTTCTGTCCAACGTGGATTTTGTGCAGAAGTGCGACGCAAAAACGTTACGATGAGTCGCAGTCAGAGGAAAACCGGCACAAACCGAGGGGCTTCTCCCCCAATAAAAACAGATGTAACCGAAAACATGGCTACTGAGTTTGCGCTTCATACTTGTCCGTGTGACGTAATGCACGTTCTCTTACGCAAACCCTTATGTAAACACATTTTTAAACTTAAAATGTCATAAAGTAAAAAGTGTTTTTTAGCAGAATAAGTGTATTTTATAACCGTAAAGTAGTAAGTTCAACACAAAGAGAAAAACACAGCTTCGCGTATTGTTTTTTTCCCTTATTAGATTTTATTTAAAATAAAATAATCGCATAAATGTCGATGTCCAAAAATTGAAGCGATGTCCTAAAACTAGTGTTATAATAATAGTAATAATTATTATTATTATTACATTGTCATTGCGTCTATGTTTTTCTTACTTCTGCGGTGACCTGGAACGCAGCGTCACTTTGAACGTCATTTCCTAAACATTCGTTTCCTGTTTAAGATGGCGACGACCTTGTGTGCAAAATTATTACCGAAACTAGGTAAGGCACAGACAATTCTTCGTGTTTATCGTTACATTTACATCTTCAATATGAAATTGTATTTGATGTCTCTGCATTTTTGTGCGACTCAGTGTCATCGGGGATTTCATTGCACTGATATTTGTAGCTTACTTTTGATTCGTGGATTTTAGCGTCTGTGGCTTAAGGTGCTTAACCAGAGTTTTCACATTTCAGTATGGACTCCCCTGACTCAAAGTGTCCGCCACGGCTCAAAGGCTGTGACTCGTCACAGGAAAGCTGTGCACATTCTTAGACAGAAGCTCCTGGCGGTCACAGAGTACATCCCCCCCAGTCATGCAATTCCACGAGGAGCATATCCAGATAAAAACAGTCAAGTCCAGCAGGTAACTATGATTTTTCCTTCTTGATGAAATGGGGTTTTCGACGCAAAGCAAAAACGGGTTATGGGCTTATGTTTGTTATGAACGTTGTCTGGTAATGCCTGTTAAAATACATATTGAACATACTAATAAATCAGAATGTGTTGACAGATCTGAAAACTGCATTAAAACAGAGCTAAAAAATAATGTAAAAAGAATAAAAAGCAGTAGTGCTTAAATGTTGTGGTTCAGACATCATAGTGTCCTTGATGTATGCTGTGTGGTTTAGTTTCATTTGAATTCTTCTAAGATTGTCATCCTTGTCTCTAATCTTTTTCAGGATAGTGGCTATGTATTACTGTTGAAAAAGAGTTTGAAGAAGCTGTTTGAGGAGAATAAAATGATTGCTGTTGTTCAGAATAGTGCGAGCAGCGCTGAGGACATGACCCTCCTCAAACACAGACTTTTTAAACATGGTATCACTGTGAAGTTTATTCCAAACCAGGTGAATTTTTATTTATTTTAATTATTTCTTAAAAACTCACTTATTTATTTATTTTTACCACACTTCTTTGTCTAACTAATTCTGACTCTCTTAAATTATTCAGTTATAAAAAATTGTATTCTGCCTCTAGATACTGAATTCAAGTTAAACAGTTAATGAAATTTGATAGAGCATATTTTACCAATGAACTGAAAGCACTGATATTTATAAATTCCATATTACATGAAGTCAAAAGATTTAACTAATTTGTTTTCTTGATTAATTCCAGGTCACACGGTCCTTTCTGAAAGACAGCATTTATAGCAACATGGCTCCTTTGTTCATCGGTCCAACAGTGTTGTTTGTTAGTAAAGAGCCAAAAGTGAATGGGATGTTGTCAGCTTTGAGGTCGAGCCCACAGATGACTTTACTTGGTATGTCTATCATTGAGTGTAACATATCAGCGACTGTTACACTATTAACTTGAATGCATTTAAAATCTCAGTTTAAGTACCACACTTGTCTCAACAGGAGCCTGCATCGACAACAAATTGCTGAGTGTAGAGGGCATTATAAACTATTCCAAACTGCCATCAATGACTGTGGTCCAAGGTGAGCTGGTCAGCGGGCTGACAATGCTGACCTCCCGCACCACCTTGCTCCTGCAGCACCACCCGGGCCACCTGTGTGCACTGCTGCAGCAGCATATTAAACAGCAGAGCCCAGAGACAATCGCAGAAGGAGATTCTACAGCTCAGGAGGCCAAGTAGAGTGTCAGAGAAAGATTTACAAGGAAGAGACTGTGGACTAGTGCATACTGCACAAGGATGCCAGCAACATTTGAATGGTGAAATCAGAATTGCGCTTATGTCAACTACATTATTTAATGTGCAAATGTACATAAAGCACTGTTTTCACTCACTTGACATTTGGTGATGCTTGAAGACTGAAGGCAGACAGAACTGTAAAAATGTTACAGACAAACCTTGACATTATTTTACAATGTAACTTAAATAAATACCAAGATAACTGTCTTACTTAGCTCCTCTGCTCTTCTGTAAAATTCAAGCAAAATTACTACATTTTTATATATATATATATATGAGTATACCATATATATATATATATATATATATATATATATATATATATATATTATACACTCATAGAGAGAGACACCATCTATAGATGGGTATATATTA
>NC_024314.1:7292826-7317513 GCF_000523025.1 Cynoglossus semilaevis
TAATGAGAGGTACCAGCTATCGTTAGGGGAATATTTTAAATATAAGGTCCTAATATTTTATCTGCAGATGACAACATACTCATCTGAGTCTGATCATCTGAACATATTATATATAAATAATACAATATATATTGTTTAATATTTTCATTATACACATCTCACTTTACAAAATATAAAAATGTAAATAAACATAAAGTCAAAGTTAGTAGAATAATATTACTTACAGAACCTTAGCATAAATAACTAAAGACAGTTATTCAAATCGGTCTCTTAATTAGATACATGAAAATACGCATAAAAATCTCAAATGTTTTTTATTAATACTAACCCTCATTTTATGTATTTATTTTTTTACTTTTCTTATAAATAACATTCAACAACAGGAAGGCTACTTCACGTAAAGGCGTTGCTTTTCTCCAATCCTTAGGCAAGAACGAACCAATCGGGTGAGCGCAGGTTGGTCAGATTTACTCTGCACTCGGTCTCTGCAGACGCCCAACGGTGTAATTCCAGATTATATCGATAATTCCCAGGACACAGTGAAGCGCTGGCTGCGTCACTGAAGTATCTCTGACGGTGACTGACCCTGCGGTGGAGCTCAGAAAAACATGGGGGAAGCATTTTGCTACTTTTAATCTGTTTTTGATGCGTGCGTCGACATGTTGGTTTCCCCAAGATTATCGACAATTAAACGACACTTAATTGGATTTAACAGGTGCACAGAAGAATAATGAGAAACGGCGGGAAGGTTTCAGGTAAGAATGCAGTACTACACAAAACACAAATATTAATGTTTTTGCTCTACAAATAATTACAAAATGTCGCACAGTTTGATAGAATTAAGTCACAAATTAAATAACAAATTCCCAAATTTATACTCAGGATTAGCGGTGTCCTAAAGAGCTAATAACTGTAGAAACAATGAGTATAAATGGAGAGAATTCACAACAATGTTTGTTGAAAGTTTGTCCATAAATTAAGGACATGTTTTAAAAAAATATGTTCATTTTATCTTCATTACGCTTTAATCTAAAAAATCAAACAGTTACAATCTAACTTAAACGTGTGGTAAACGAAATTCATGTGATCTGATGAACTTTTCACTGGTAGCAATTTCTGTTGCTCCCAAAATGCGGTTTACACTGTTATAATCTCAGCACTTGATCATATGAGTCGTGTTGACATGTGCAGATGTAATCAGCTTCTTATGCCATTTATTTGTAGTTCTCAGACTTGAGAAATAGTAGAGTTACGGTAGTGGTATGTTTTGGTTTCTTCAATTAAAAAACAGTACTACATATAGTTATATAGAATCTCTGTAAGGTTACAGCTTTGTTTGTTCTGACATGCAACAATATCAGTTGTTCTCCTCTTGAGTACACGAGCTCAGAAAGCTGTAAATCCTTTTATCCTGTTTCCACCACATGCTCTCATCACTGGGGTCAGTTTCTCCCAGGATTTCCTGGACTTACATAATGTCAAGCCTGAGTGGTTTTACCCAGATTAAAACAGATATTCCTTAAGATCAATTGCATCATCATTTTAGAATCCCAATTTTGATGTTTGTATAATTTTCCAAAAATATACATATTTACACTTTTTGCAAACTAGGAACTAACAAAAATCCACTGGTATCCACTGGTAAAAATCCAGTGTGTCACACTGTCATTACAGCATTATGGCAACATGTCTGTGTCCTGAAGCTAATGAAATAACTGAAACACCAGAACCAAGAGTGATTCAAATTCATCATGTTAATACTTTGATTCATTATAAGGGTAATTGTTGTGGATTTCAGTGACATATAATCATTCATCTTGCAGAGTTTTGTTGGATTTCATTCCATCTCACTAAAACAGAGCTGAAGTTTTGACTTCTGCTATTAAACATGGATTCTTACGGGTCCTCCCTCAACCGCAGCCAGTCTCTGGCGAGTGGCCTGGAGAAGTTGTCGCCGGTGTGGAACAGAACGGCTCACTCTCGCAGCAGTAGCACGGTGTCATCTCGTCACTCCAGACAAGTGAGTCACGACAGAGTCAATGGATTCAATGATTAAAGGGCTTCAAGCTTTTCTGCCAGTGTGGTTCAGATTCATGAATGTAAAGATTACCAAACCACATGTGTATTCCCTGCTTGTTTTGTCCACAGCAAGACTGGGAGGTGATTGATGACCCTCATGCAGAAATGCAGACAGTTGGTGAGTGTCCTCAGGATGTGATGGTACCAGGTAACTGTGAAGGTTACCTCCTCAAAAGGAGGAAGTGGCCTCTGAAAGGCTGGCACAAGGTGAGTTACTGAGCTGCTCAGGGCTTTTTAGTTGACTTTATAACCAATGACATAATAACCACTGAGGGAAAAGACAGTGTTAGTGTTTATTTTATTTTTAGTCAGTTTTTTAAATGAGCAGAGTTTGTTGTTAGACCTATTTGTTGGTAGTAGTCAGTAACTGAGTTAGTCACTTTTTCAGAGAAGTAACTAGGATTTAATGATTTTTTTAAAGCTCAACACTCTTTATTATTAACAATTATTTTATCTTTTTTAATAGAGATTCTTTGTGTTAGAAGCTGGGATATTGCGCTATTCTAAAAATCAGCATGATGTAAGTGATCTTTATTAAATTAAACTTTCTGACACCAGTTTCACCAACTGAAAGAAAAAAAAAATCATTTTTATTCAGGTTTTCATAGGACGAGTCCAGGGATCTCTAGATGTTAGCCTGGCTGTAATGTCGATAAATAAAAAATCAAACCGCATTGACTTGGATGCAGGGGACATCCTCTACCATATGAAGGTAAGAGCAGTAATAAAACACACACTGAGTCTTCAGATGAATAAATCAAAATCCAGTCTGTAGTCTCTGATCCAATGGTACCAATGGTAATTTTTTTCTCCAACAGGCAAAGAGTCATGAACTTTTCTACATCTGGGTCACAAAGTTACAAGCCCACCGCTTGTTCAGGAAGAACAATGTTGTGAATGTCCACAGTGGATTCATCCAGTGTCTCAGTGGAAAGCAGAGAAATGGAATTATGGCCACTGTAAGCATTTTGATGTTTGGACATGTTTAATCAGAAGTCAGTGTTAGTTTAACATCTGTGTCTGTGTATCTGCATGTTAGCAGACTTCTGCAGGGGTGAAGGAAGTGACTGGAGCATCAGCAGTGCTGCCCTCAGCTAACACCGCTCTGAACTGTAAGGTTTCTGCTTGGCTGCAGCAGAGTCATGGTTCAGACACGTGTGTTCAAGGTATTTGTCATACGTAGCATGTAGGGTATTTTATACACTGTATTTAGTTAGGTTTAGGTTAATTAAGTGGTGACATAGCAGCCAGGACTGTTGCAACAATGTTCTGACCTTGTCCAAAACATGCAGAACATGTAAAAGGTGTAACTCTCACTGTTTTGTCACAGAGTTGAACAAATGCCATCTGAACCTGTCTGAATTAACCAGCTTAATCCAGAGGCTGCAGGCGCTGGAAGTCGGACCAGCGTTAATAAATGGAGACCTGCAGCGAATCATCAGCATACAGGTAGATAACTCAACGTCATGATGGATACACATTTTCTGTTTTGTTCATTTTCATCCTATGTGCACGTATCTGCTCTATTATTTTTTATTGTGTTTTAGAATCTGTCACTTGAGAAACCAAAGAAGCCAAAACTGGGAAAGGTGTGGGGCCACTCTCGCACACTGTCCACAGTTGAGGCGCTGGGAATGGTAAGAATGGAATGGAGTTTGTGGTCTACAATTTAATTTAATGGTAATTTGGATGTAATAGTGATGCTATTTATTATATTTATTATTTTTATTTTCAAAATGGAATAGTGAAAACTTTGTTCCTCTGATTCTGTTCCTAAGAGTAAAGTGTTTTCTTTTTTAAAATTAAATTCCTCTGGGCTTGATTATAAATCTTTTTTTGCTTTTCCCTTTGCTGTCTCAGCTTTCCTCCAGTCACCTCAGCAGCTCGGCACACCTAGGAGCATCAGTGCCCTCTATTCCTGACTACATCTATTCTCAGCTGTCTCCTCCCAACGCCCCATCAGCTGAGAGTAAGAAAATCCAGGAGGATATCTGCTCCACCTCATTAAAAGGTCAGAGAAGTATACCTGTGTCAAAACATGCTGGGAGGTTTTGCTTTAAAGTTTTTACTCTACAGTAAGATAATTTAAAGCTCCATCTTCCCGTCAGTGCTTGCATCCCTGAAGTCAGTTCACGAGGCTCTCTCTCAGGAGAGACAGAAACTACAGGAGGTCTTGGAATCTAACAACACATCTGCTGAGGTAAAATCAATTTTGCTCTTGTCATCTGGAATGTTTTGGAATATTTCCTTCTTCATTTTCTTTCTCCCTCACCAGCCTGCCCTTCATGGTCCTCCTTCGGTGGCAGACTCAGCTGCAGAGTACTTTGACGCCAGCGATGATCTCATGTCTTCAGAGGTATCTGAAGAATCAGGTCTTAGCGATGGGAGTACCACCAACTCTGAGCCAGAAGAAGGACATGGTGAGGTGATCGAATGAAACATTCATTTACTTGATTAAAGTCAAACATACTTTTTAATTACAACATCCTTATTGTCCTTATCTGAATCTAAACAGACCACTGTACTTATGGTCACCTTCGGTTATAAATAGTCAATAACTAATTCTTCTCTCTTATTCAACCAGCATCGGCCACCCGCAAGTACCGTGACAGCATTTCCAAGACTCCAAACACTATTGCTCCCAAAAACACGGGGCGTCGCACTACGCTTCCCGCTCACTGTCCTGACAACAGCCACGTTGGCCTCATGGCCATCTTATATAACAACATAGGCAAGGGCCCTCTAATAAAATTGACTACTCTCATTTGATGTAAAAAAAAACTAAATTTAACACAAAACATATTTTATCTCCAGGTAAAGACTTGGCCCGAGTTTCCATGCCTGCTGCTCTGAACGAGCCTGTGAACCTCCTGCAGAGGTTGTGTGAGGAGCTGGAGTACAGTGAGCTGCTGGACACTGCCAGCAACACCCCAGACCCCTACCAGAGGATGGTGAGACATGTTGTCGAGAGACGTCAGCCAGAAGACACATAGATTTCAATGTTGTTCGATAAGAATCATAATTCATAAAACAAAAAGTGCTTTGTTCGATGTTCTGAGCATTTAGTTTTTCGTTTAGTTAAGTGCCTTCTTCAGGCAAAGGCAATTTATAGTATAAGGTGACTATTCTTCCAGTGCAAACAGTCATTTAAGAAGCAGGCAAATTAAAGAGCATATGAGAAAGTGAAGATGATAAATAAAACAAAACTAAACTAAAGTTAAAGCAAGCACAATTTTTTTAAATATAATTCACTGGTTGAGGGGTATGAAAACTAGCTTGTAATGCTAACCCCAAATGCATGGATTATAGAAAATAAATTCTAATTGCTCCACCTCATGGTTGAACATAACCATGGGCATGTTCAACTACCACAACATTTGTCTCTTAAATGGTATAGAATACAGTAGTTAAATAATGAGAACCTAGTGTCTTGTAAACACAAACCTTTTTGTCTGTGACAGTTGTGTCATGTTGTAACAAACGACAAGATTGTTAGATAGTATTAGTGATTTTGTGAGTTTGCTGTGAAATACCTGAACGTTACTTAAGCATGTGAAATGGTGGTTAAATGCACATTTGTCACTATATAACAACTGTAAAATGTAATTAACTGCAAACTACACTGTTTTGACTAAACCATTTCATTGACTGTTTTTCTTCTTTAAACTATTATTGATAGGATTTAATCAAAGTCAAAGACAACGTTTGTTCCATGATTTTATCTTTTGCAGGTTTACATTGCTGCCTTTGCTATTTCCGGTTACTCCTCGGCAACGTTCCGAAACCGCTATAAACCCTTCAACCCTATTCTAGGGGAGACGTTCGAGTGCATCAGGGAGGACAGAGGCTTCAAATACATCAGTGAGCAGGTATGTACAGAACTGCAGCTACAATGTTGTGCTTGCATTGTGGTAAATTAACATGTCCTTCATCAAACTAGGTCTGTCACCATCCACCCATCTCCGCTTGTCACGCAGAATCTGAAAAATTCTCTTTTTGGCAAGGTGAGAATCTAAATACACAAAAACAGCCATTGAACATGTGACAAATGGCTAATTGCCGTATGTTTCCATCTGTTAACAGACCAGCGATGGAAAAATAAATTCTGGGGGAAGTCATTGGAGATTCTTCCGACCGGAATGGTGAACGTAGCTCTTCCAAGGTAAACAGTCTGATGTTAGTTCCACAAGGATCAGTCTGTAAAGTTATTGCAGCATCTGTGTTAGATGAGGTGTGGCATGGACCAATATATGGAGCTGGTCTCGTACTTCATGTGAGGTGATGTAGGGGTCCTTTCACTAGGCATCATTCGGGAGCAATGAGTCATGACACACTCTGTGTGGATATTATCATTATCCCCATCGTTCAACCTCGGCCAGTGGAGACAAGACAAACTTTCAACCATCTGTCCATATGTTGTTTGTGCATCTAAGCAGATACGAGTAATGACGTCCAATCAAATTAACACATTTATTTCTAGGCAATGATTTGTAAGTAAAACACAGCAAGATTACAAAAAGTTGCACCTGATAAATTTGTAAGACATTTTGGGGCTGCAATTGGCACAGTGTAGAGAAGCTGGACAAGGGACCTTAAGACAGACTGGTTTGATCCCTGGTGTCTACTAAAGGTCTCCCTGGATGTTTCCTTTTTTCCACAGTCCAGAAACCTTATAATAATGATTCCTTTTAAATTGACTATAGGTGTGAGAGGGAGTGCCAATGGTTGTTTGTCTCAATATGTGGCAAACTGTCCAGTGACTCTGTTGTTATGATACTAGTCAGTGGAACACGTTTCTAAACCCTATTAATATTGGCAGTTAGACCTCAAATTTCTTTGGTGTAAAACTGGTGTAAAGCTCAGTGGTGTCAGAAGATAAAACTACGATACAGCCAATTGTAACTAGTGTAATAACGTGGAGAGAACAATGGCCCAAGTAGTGTGGATGTGAAACAAAGCCTGCCTATTTTTTAGTAATGGACAAAATTTCAGTAACCACCTATATGATCATGCATGTCCAGTAAGGCTATGTTCAAATTACCCGGTTAAATTGAATCATGTTGGATTTTAATACCCAGTAAACCAATATTCTGATTTGACCAGGTTAATGGCTCTGAATTGTAATTGGAGGATTGCAGATTCAGATTGCAGCCCCTGCAGGACTATAAAATGTTAACAAAACTCCACTGGTGCCTGGGTGCACTAAAAAACTGCAGTCCAGTGCTCCTGTGTCTGGTATTAACTACTGAGATTTTACGCAGTGTTTAACCAATATAACAGGCAAATAATGTATATACAGTATATAATATACTTTAATAAGTATTTTTGAAACCATGGTAAAAAAACCCATCCTCCCTCTGTTATAAATTTGCACTGTAGTAACCTAACTTTACAGAACCCTAGTACAGGTTACTTCATGTCTGAGCAACAGTTCAAACCATGCTAATCAACCAGTATGCAGTTCACCTGTGCTGCTGAGAAATCATTGGGCTCAGCTGTGATTTTCCACAGCTGAGTGCAATCCATTGGGCTCAGCTGTGATTTTCCACAGATGAGTGCAAGCTGAGGTGGGAGGCTATACGTATAAGTTGGCTCTGTGGCACAGGCTCTTTGTTTGGTCTTTTGGGGGAAAGTGATTGTTTTTGTGTGTATGTTATTATAGGCTGTACCCTTATATCTGACATGCAGGTAGAGATAGATTGGCCAACAAACAAACACAGTGGTTATTATGAAAAATGAGGAGAGTCACTTCAACTCTACTAGAGTGCCACAAGTGCCAGCCTCTCTTGTTCAGACTCTCTGTAGTTCCCCAGATTTAAAGAAAAATAAAAAAGCTGGGGAAATCTCTTTAGTAGCAAAAGTGCAAGATTATTTTTAAGTGAATTCTTGTTTTCCAAACATATCCTTCAATTAATGTTTTTGGCAGGTACGGTGACCACTACGAGTGGAACAAAGTAGTGACCTGCATCCATAACGTCCTTAGTCAGCAGCGCTACCTGGAGCATTACGGAGAGGTCACCATCCAAAATCTTACAAATAACGTCTGCACCTGCAAAATCACCTTTGTCAAGGTGAAAGCAAAACAACAATATAAAGACACATTCACACAGTAGCATTTTTTTTGTTTTCCTAATTAAGTTGTATTTTGTTGCAGTCCCGTTACTGGGGATCGGACTCCAACAAAAATGAGGTGCAGGGTGTGGTTCTGGACCAAAGTGGGAGCATCATTCACCAGTTTGGAGGCCTGTGGCATGAGGGCATCTTCTGTGACACTCTGCCAACTCCAAAATGTGTCTGGAAGCCAAGTGAGTTGAATAAAATCCAACTAGATGAAGGACATTAAACTATTTAGCCATCCATCTTGCCCCACCCAGGGGGTTATGAAGCTTTTTTGTTTGTCCCACAAATTGCACTAATACAGTGGTTCTCAAAGTTTTTATACTCCGTACCACCTGAGAAAACATTGATCTCTCTGAGTACCACCGTGATGACCAACATTAGAATATAGCAGCAGAGGCCTTCCCTATTAGCTTCAACCACACAGGAGAGATGTTTAGAAAGATGTTTGTGTTTAAATGTTGTATTAATTGTGCATGGTATGTTTCAGATTTATTCAATTGAAAATGTAAATGTGAAAATATGAATTTTTTCCACATACCACTAGAGAGCACTCATGTACCACAGTTTGAGAACCACTGCACTAATATATATTTTATTGATATTCAATGATAGTAGTACTCTTAGAAATTGCTGTCTTTTTTTAAATAAAGTTCAGTGGAATTTTAAATCGAAAGCTATGCTGAAATGGGAACCTGGATTATTAAGAATGACTTGATCCGATACTCAGGATCAGTATCCGTTCAATATTGATCAGAATATTTAGAATCTAACTTAAAAAAAAACAAAATAGCAACTATAGCCCGTTCACTTCCGATACCTGTAGATGTAGAGATGAAACCGCGACGCTATTTTTTTGCACCAATACAGGCATCACTAATGTTGAAATTCATGTCACTTCCACCCAGATCCCCAGCCAAAAGATTACTTGCTCTACTATGGCTTTTCCACCTTTGCCATTGAGCTGAACGAACTCCCTCCTGACCTGCAGCCTCTACTGCCTCCTACAGACAGTCGCCTGCGCCCAGATCAAAGGTCGGCTGAGCTGGACAAGCTAATTTATCATCAGTTATGAAGATTACGATGTACTTCCACTTGATTTTTTTTTTCTGTCCTTTTGTTTAGACTTTTGGAGGAGGGAAAAGTGGAAGAAGCAGACAAGAAAAAAGACAACATTGAAGAGATTCAGAGGGAGCGGAGGAAAGCGCTCTCTAAGAGAGGGCAAGAACATGTGCCCCGTTTTTTTAGGTATGAAAACGATTCCTGTGATAGTGGAATCACTGGTTTATAGGATCCTTGCTACATTGTTCTTAACTTGTGGAAGTCTTTCAAGTTGAAAGCATTAATCACAATGATCACAACAATTACTTTAATGTTTGATTTTTTTTTTTTTTTTTTAACCTCTGAAGAAAAGCCAAAGATTCCTGTGGACGAGAGGTGTGGATAACAAACGACACCTACTGGAATGTCAGGGAAAATCCAGGTTTTGCCAACATGGAAAACACAGTCCTGTGGTGATGGGTTGACAGCTGTGAGCTGCTACTAACAAATACAGTGGTTAAAAAATATATACAGTATATTAACAGCACGTGTGAACCATTTTGAGAAAATGGAGATGGTGCTGCTTATGTTTTTTAGTTTAGTTTAGTTTTTTATAGCCATGACTGGTTCATGGTTATCTGTCACGCTGCACAGGAAATGTTCTCATCAAGTCATCTGTTAAAATGAAAAAACTGTTGTTATAAGATTATTGTCACTTTTATTCCTTTTTGCAACATATTTTTAGCTGATAACTTTCCAAAAGAAATGTACTCAAATGTGGAAATTGCATTTTACAGCCAGCTCAGTGAAACACTTGGAACTTTATTATGTTATATGTAAACATTCAGTACAATCACAGCGATATGAGATCAGAAGGAATCCAAAGGATTGTCATACATAAGCTTTAATTTCATGAATAGAAAAACAACAGTACTTTACACAATAAGCCAACTCTTTTCTTGTGTTCTCAATAAATAACAGTTCCAGCTTCAGAAACCTTCCCTTTTATAATATTCTGAATTGGGGATTGATCTGTATAAGCTATTATCAAAGGAGTCAGTCCTTGCTCCCCTTTGACATTAAACAGTGCACGTTGAAAACACACAAAAAAAAAACATGCTTGTTTTGTGGCCTGCTGGGTGTCTCTGCTGCTTATGTCACTTATTAATATATAATGCAGCAAATTCTCAGCATCCACACTCAGACTTCTCCTCTCGATAGTAACGTCGAGTTTAACAACTCAAAAGGAAAAAAGAATTGTTGGAATATTATATTGATTCATTGCGGTTGCTGAAGTGTCCAGCAGGGGTCGTTTCTGAGTCGTGTCAAGGCTGCCCACCCTTTTCTGCTGTTTTGTGTAATTTCTTGCACGCGGTGTGGGGTTATCGTTAATTAACACACAAAAAGACTCGTTAGAAGTCGTTAGAAGACTAAATAATTAAAATACTTATTTTCCCTTTCAATTAATTGCACTTTTAGATTAGTTTTGTACTACACCAGTAAAGTACATTTAGTAACATTATACGTCAATGATTGTACCAAACAGCTTTTTGTTTTTGTTGCCCATGATGTAATTATTATTTTTTTACTGAGTGACAAAATTCAGCCTTTAATTGTGACATTTCCATGTTGGTTTTCACAATATCAGGAAGCCATGAAAATGAGCAAAAATATATTTCTTAAAAAAAAGTGAAAATTAACAAAGAGTAGTCAGGATTTTAAAAAATATATTAACTTTACAGTGACTCCAACATCCATTTTACACACTTTGGTACTTAAATAAGAATTAATAATAAAGCCTGATACATATTTATCAAACTAATCTCATTAATGATTAAATGCTTAAATATCTATGTTCATAAAACAAGTACTTGACTTGTAAATAAACATATATTTAAAATGACTTTTATAAGGGGCAACAATAATAATAACGCTGTCCCTGGTATGTCTTCCAGCATCTCTGAATTTCCCTGGTTAGGTTAATGCTGGTTTTTTAAATTTAATCTATGAAATCTGAAGTGTAACAACAGGTCATTAATAAGAACATTTTACAGTCGTACTGGTGATGTTTAGGTTTGCTAACAAGAGTCTGTCTGTCAGCTGAAGCGCTGTCTGAAGGAGCAGATCTGTGATCTGTGCTGACTTCAGCCTCCACCATTCTGTCACAAAGACTCAGTCTTTGGTCTTTGTCCCACCACTGTCATCACATGTTAGACCTGTAAACTGAGGGAGGGGATTTAACATGTCTGCCTGGTCCGTCTGAGCTTCCTGTTAATGTCACTTGAAAGGTGACAGTGTCTTTTTTTAAATTTTACCTTCAGGTTTTTGTAGCTCCTCTGAATGAACCGCTGAGAGGGCGTGTTTTCCTGCTGTATACAAACACTCCAGGGCTGAGATACAGCAGTGGAAACTTAAATGAAGCTGCGTTATGTCTTCAGAGTGCAAAGACATTGTAAGCTCATTTCATCTTATTACAATAACCGAAACAAAATTCTTTCGGTGCGGACGGGGCTTTACAAAACAAAAATAATTTAAATATGTTAAACAGTATGTTTTCACAGTTACTAAATGACATTTTCTAGTACTTTTACTAAAGATTCTCCTTTTCTGATTCAGTTATGGGCCCTGCACCTGATGGTTGGATTACAAACTTTACTTAGACACTAATAAATAAGTATTGTTTTAACTGAGTAGTATCAATATGTTGTTAAATAAAAATTTGAATTTTCCATAAAGAATAAACTAAACACACCTCTTTAACTGAGCATAGAAAATGTACTGTGGTGACTTTGTTTGCAATGACTTTGCCTCCTGTCTGCGTTGTCTCTTTTCATCAAGTAGTGAGGACAATTTTCTGTGTAAAAATATTTAACAGCAGAAAATTTCATTGATGAAACTGAATGGACACCAGCTGATGTCGAAAACCAAAGAACGAGTAAAGGAAGGAGTTTTACCTAAGATTAAAAATCAATGTATTATTCCATTGCACTCATATCATGGAGAAGTGCAGTAAACCCTGTTTGTAACCCCCACCCCACATGGAGGTCAATTCAGCACCAATCAGACATTGCATTCTCTTATTTAGGACAAGATAAATGTTTGAATGATGATGACTGTTTGTGTCTTTTATGACATTCTGTCCTTTAAGATATACTCATTTCTGTTTCACGTGTCTCACAGTGCAGATGGACGGTTCACTTGTATTACCCTGTAATCCCATAACAGTGCTGTGTGCTGCTTTTACCATAACATTAGAAATTAGACAAGTGATGTTTTATGGCCTTACTTTTACTGACAGATTGTCTCAGCAGGTTCAGACAGATTAGCGGCCTTAACTTTGGAGCACCTTTGTGTTAAGCACTCTTGACCTCCCTATGTTGGTTCACCCACACAAGCTTTTGCATTCTGTCACCACTAGTGGGTGCTGCAGAACTAGATTTGGGTATTAAATGCGATTTAAAGGTAATTTTACTGCGCTCCGTGTTGAGAGAAAATAAATGAGAACATATGTATAAGTCTGAGGACTGAAGGCTGAGCTGAGGGTGAAAAGGACAAAACTGTGCAAAGGAAACAGTCTGGTGCAGCAGGTACATACCAAAATCCCTGCAGGGGTCTGTCAGCCCAAAGATATGCTTCTTAAAGCTGCAGTTGTTTCAAACAGTTTTTCAAAAGCCTGCATTTTATGTCTATTTGGTGTTTTGTGACTTGAGGGCAGTTTCCTGTTCACGGTCCATTTAGATCCATTGGCAGTAGCTGCTAAAGTCATTCCTGTGATTATATGACACTATAGAAACCCTGTCTTCACAGTATGAACCCCATTTCTTTTCATGTGGTTCTGTCATGTTGTGTTCTGTTACCAAGCCATGGTGGCAGTGTGAGAACAAGCTGCTGCAGCGAAGCCGGAGCTTCAGTGGGTGTAGTAGCCATAGTAGTCTGGAGTGCTGCCGCTGTCCTTCTCACTGCGTGACGGTGGGGAGTTTTCCGTGCTGGATGTGTAGGGTGACACTCTCCTCTTTTTGTTGTCCCCCATGCCGCCCTCAAACAGGCCCGAGTCTGCAGAGTCTGCCGATTTCACAGAGGGGGCGTCCATCCAAGGCTCCTCGCCCACTACTCCAGCACTGTCTTTGGGCTTGTCCTGCAGCAGTGGCATCTGCAGGGGCTCAAGAATAGAGGGCGGGTTCAACCTGGGGTTGCCTGGTGACATGGATGAAGATGAGGAGGAAGAAGAGGAAGACGAAATGGGCCTATACCAGCCTAGATTGGGGTTAGGTTTGTTGGGGTGACTGAGGTACTGAGGTGAGGGTCGACTGGTGCTCCACCCTGCTGTGGTGGCCCCTGACACGGACACACTGGGGGAAGCAAATGGATGGTCAGGATAGTAGCTGAGGGCATGGTGAGCAGACGCCTGTAAAGGGAAGGGCTTGTAGAAACCGTTTCCTGAGAAGTCTCCTTCATAGGTGGAACTGAAGTCAAGCCTGTTGGACACCACACCCTGCTGAGGCGGCAGGTACCAACGACTGTGTGGACTGGGGCTGGAGGACGGGTCCTTGTGCTGCTGAGCTATGCTGAGGGGCTCGCGGCTGAAGAAGCGGCTCTGGGGCAGAGGGCTCATGTACTGATCAGGGAGGTAGCCTTGAGGGTAGCAGCTCCCTGGCAGCAGATGCTGGCCTTCTGTAGGGGAGGGTGTGAGTCGATCAGAGTCGGGAGGAGCGTACAGCCTGGGTAGGAGGGGAAGAGAAGAGAGTGTGAGAAGAAGAAGGAAAAAAAAAGGGGTGATTTCCTGACCAAACCTCAAGCTAGCTCTCAGATATATTACACCTTTACACTGAATTGCACTGGAGCAGACTAAAGACTATTGGCCTTATTAAAAATATGGCTCTCATGTTAAAAGTCTGACGGAACTGACTGCTCACAAAAGCAAAATCATTTCTGAGAAAATTATACTTTTATTCTTTGCTTTTATACAGAACAGGACATTCCTTGTGCAGCCTATTCTTCGTTGGACAGTAAAACAGTGCTTCACAGCTTCACAATAAAACTACTCCCTATTAAAGAAATTAGAAACACAGCTTTTCTTTACAAACTTCTTTTAAAAAAAAGAAAAAAGTAGCACTTACGTGTCATAATTATCACGGAAACCTTTAGCGAAGGGGTTGTGGTCTATTTTCAGCTGAGTGATCTGTCTAGGGAATAAACAGGAGGAGGGCATTGAAAGAAAGTGGGCAGAGGAAAAAAACAGAAGGAGTTGGAACCACAGAGGAGAGACAAAGAGGCAGAGAGGGAAAAAAGAACCAAAAACCTAATGATATTTAAGGAGGATACAATGTCCTGTCCTGCTTGTCTTTTTTCAGGTCTCAGATAAAACTACTGCACACACACACAGACACACACACAGTAGAAATATGTTGTTGTGATATTAACATCATACAAAACATGGTGAGAGTGTGTTTCCTTGGCTTACACAATGTATTTGAACAGCTGCTGGAGATATAGCTCAGACTTAGTGTGTGTGTGTGTGTGTTGGTATTGGGTGAAGTGTCAGGTCAGCTGGGGTAAGGAGACTCTCAGATAAACTTAGACACTCTATAGTACACTATAGTAGCCCAGTGCTGCTCTACTCAAGTGAATTACAACACATGTATTTTTAATGCTCAAATGTATGCATCAATGTGGGACATGGCCGTGACATAAATCATTGAATTTGGATGCTCTTTACGGTTGACTCAAAGGTTGTTCTATTGCGTAACCATTTATCAGACTTCCTACAATTCAATAATACAACCAAACACAGGTCAATGTAAAATTCCACTTCACGTTTTCGTGCTTTTTTCTCTCTCTCCTGCTGGATGTCAGTGCCATGACTTACGTCTGCGTTCTGATAGGCTGTGACAGCAATGAACTGAGTCTCCGGGAAGACAAAGGTCTGAGCTTTAGCCGAGAGGAAGGGATCCTCCCCGCCGTCCTCCTTCACCTCCACAATGTGGAGACGAGGCTGGTACTTGTGCAGTGACTGCAGCACGATCATCTGCAGAGGACAGAGTACAAGCAGGAGTTGGCTGATGATTATATGCAGAGTGGACAGAAACATGACAAAGTAGAATTCTGGAGATTGTTGTTTACATCTTAATGGCATGTTAAGGTAAGGACTAGTTGTCCTAGGTGTACAGTCACAGTTATATAACCATTCCCTTGGGCTGTGGTCATAGCTCCTGCAGGGAAGGAAAGGAAGTGGCACTTGCTCTGTGTCTACAAAAAACGAACTTCAAACAAAGATTTGTCACCTGCGACACGTTGTTGGTGCTCCCCTTGTTGTTGGTGAGCTTCATTTTGCTGAACGATACCTCCTGTCTCATCCAGTGGGCTCCTGTGTTGGGGGAGTCGGGGTGCATGTATGTCCTGTTTCCTGTACATGAGGAAAATGTGGGAGTTCATATTCAAATTCACAACATTTTAGTGACAAATTAGACAAAGTTGAATCGTTTTATTATACTTGATAATGGGCTGGCCAAGGTTTTAGCTCCAACCAAGCAGCAGAACATCTGACTTGGCTCATTTAATCAACTGATCTGAGGCTTCAGGCAGTCGATTGGCCAATCAGGTGTTCTGGATAGGTGGGACCAAAGACCTGCAGCCACAGCTGCCCTTTGTGGAACTAACTGCCCAGCCCTCTAACATAGAAATAGAAAAATCAAATGGCAGGATACAATCTCAGCACTTGTGATCGTTCACAGCCTCACCACAACTAACTGCTAACTTTATATCAACACACCACAAAAGCGAACAATTAAATCTAATTGAGTGGAGATGTTTTACCACAGTTTTACCCACAACCCTAGCACATCAGAAATCACCTATCAATGACACCTGGCACGTGTGACAACACCTTGCAGAATTTCTCGTTAAACATGATTGTGGTTTGTCTATCATCAGTCGCACATGCAGTAAAATGCTTCGCTGACTCGCGGGGAGGTGTGAACAAGAAGACATCACCAGTAAATGAATGAATGAACCCAAAGAGGAAGAGATAGTGACACATGGATGAAAAGTGCATCACTTCTTATTGGGGGTTGTAGGTGTGGAGTGAAATGGCAGAGGTGATGTATGTCTTTTACTCGTCGTATAAGGAAACTCTTTATAAATACAGGGGAGGAAATGAAGTACTAGGAAGATTTAACCTTTGAATGTCTCTGTGTCAGCCTTTATTGTTTCATAATATTTATCTCGCAAGCATTCACACACTTGATATTTTGACCCATTAAAACCTACCCGTGTGGAATCACCTAGATGTTGTACTAAATATTGAAACTGTTCTGGAATTTGGATCTTAGGTGTCTCCTTATTTGTACTGCCTAAAATTAAATTACTCACCTTTTATATGTAGCCTGTAAAGAAGAGAAAGTGAAAACACCTACGGACCAGTCTACATGTTCCACGTAGCACCAACAATAAATGCCAGTATGTGGGCAACTCGTAACCATATGAAAAGACATCATTTCCCCTGTTCAAATTTGTTGACCATTAACTGTGAACCTACAGCACTGATGTCATTTTTAAACTTTTAGATGTAAATGATGTTAAATTTAGTCTACACGAACAATTAGATAAATAAAAATCAGCAGACAAATATTGCACAGTTGCAATAAAACTGCATAAAAAAACCAAGTAACTGTCTAAGGACTTTTCTTTTTTTTCTTTTTTAAATTTCTTTTAGGTTGACTTTACTGGGGTTGGATTAGAACCTGGAGTTCTTATGTACCTGGCATGTTTCCTTCTGCTTTTCCGCACTGGACCCACTTTCCTCCCTGGTACCTCCAGTGGTGCTGGTCTGCCAGAATCACATCCACATAGACGTTGTAGTGAGCGGTTGGTTCCAGAAAACTGATGTTGAAGCTCAGGAAGGGGAACATTCTCCTGCGTGAACACACAAAGACAAAAGAATCCTCTTATTTCCTCGTCATATTTCTCTTTTTTGTCAATAAATGCTGATATTTTTGGCTAATATATATATAAAACATTTGCCAGACAAACATGGAAATGCAACAAAGCCTACAGTACATAAAATAGAGTGGGACTTGAACTTCTGACAGAATCTGTGCTGTTCTCCACTCCACACTATACGATATTATTAATGAAAAGTTTTCTGCCTTGAAGGAAGGATGAAAGAAAGCCACAATTCCGTGAATTGATGCCAAGGAGATACAGCGGCCGTCCTCTGCTGCTCCACTGTCTGACATGCGTTTCCAAAAACTCTAAATTATTGATTAGGGTTTTTACTGACTGTCCTCATTTACAGATTTAATGGTTCTGCTGCAAATGAAGCAGTGATGAGTGTTACAGGGACAAAGAATGTATGATACAAGGCAGGGATGTGACTGTTTAGACCTCATTACTGTGGAATTGGAGTAATGCATCAGCTGTGGATGAATCTCCCGGTGCAGGAGAAGTGTAGGTGAATATTTAATGTTGATCTTAATAAAAGATGCCCCCAGAAGCTGCCCCTGATTGCAGGAGCTTTACATGTCGAACTTGTTTTCTCTCTCAGGAGGCTTCAGTTAGACGGGGTAACCCAGAGGTCAGGCTTTCCCAGAAGCACCAGCAGGGGCAGGAGGAGGTCGATTAAAACCAACGGGAAGAACACGGACATCGAGTACACAGAGACACAAAGGTAGTGTGGGAACTAAGGTATGTCTAACCTGTTTGTGACACGATAGAGGGACATATGTACTCAGGATTCTATTCAAACAAAACTCAACATCTGCATATTGTGATCCATCCATCCATTTTCATCCGCTTATCTGTTCCCGGGTCGCGGGGGCAGCAGTCTCCATGACCGCCACTCAAATCACACTGCACCGTACCAACCCCCCTGAACCTTCCTGTGGGTGGTGAGTCCACTGGAAGGTACCAACTGCCCTAACCAGGAGGTGAACCCTGGGGTTCCACACCAATGACAGAGACATTGCCTCTGGGCCAGAGCGCCATGTATATTATGATTTCCCTTATTATTTATTTAAAATAGTCACCTTTTAAAAATGTATACAGTCTATAGAAGTTAGTCAGTGTAAAAGATGGGCCTGTTTAGTTGAACATAACACTGATATACTCGCAGCTCTGAGCCTCTCTCTTATTTTGTGTTTTTATAGCAACCTCCTGCCACTTAGTGGATGAGTGTGGAGGAGTGCCATGGCAAGGGCCATCTTGTATTTGGGTACATTGTAGGGTTGATACCGTTGAAAAAGTGATTTAAATAACAAAAACTGCAAAACTCCTGTATGAAAATGAATTCCATTTTAAATCTGTGTCCGTGAATTGTATTGAACAACATGTCGACAGACTGGTGGTATGGCTCTACTGGTTGTAGAGAGTGTGTGTGTGTGTGTGTCTGTGTTCATATTACTGGTACCAACATCGCACAAGTGGGGCATTGAAAGAAAGATTTTGTCACAACTGAGTCACATGCTGTCTCACTGCTGCAGCTTGTTCTGATCCCAGGTCATATTCTTCATTTGACTCTTCATCACTTCTGTACAAACCCAATAGGAAATTATCTGACGTGTGTGTATCTCAGGTCCTTCTGCAACAAATGTGTATTTAACCACAGCTGAAAATAGTTCTCAGTGCACTCTGTCTTCCTTCTTTGTGAACAACAAGATAAAAAAACCACCGTCGGTGCCCCGAGGCTTTTCAAATTTGGATCTCACACACAGTTGTTAAACAATCAAAAACAAAACAAACACATTCTATACGTTCGAAACCATTAGATAAAACTGAGCCTTGTGTCATTACATCAGAGCCAAAACATATATATTTGCTGTATTTCTTCTTTGAGCTAGAATATTCCTCTACATATATGAGAAGGCAACACTATTCTATGTGTTTTGTGTCTATAATTCTGTTCTTGGTGGTAAGTCAAAACCCTTCTCTGACTGGTCCCAGTTGGGTCGTTTGGCTGAGCGCTGAGTCCAGTTTAACAATCAATCATAGTTCTGTGTGAAACACAATCATGGCTGCAGCTCTTAACTGGCTGGCAGAGAACAGGTGACGGAGCTCTTCTTCCACTGCACTGTTTAATACGAGTGAAAACAGAGACTCGGCTGTTCAGCAGTGGTTCAGCATTAATCCACCTACACTTAGTGAGAAGGAAAGTAGATGAGCAGTGCCTGTGTTTTTTTTAAATATTGTAGTTTTACTTGCACCGTGGCCTTTATAGGAAATGGGGACTCTGTGATTTTGAGGGAAACCAAAGAAAACACAACACAGGGGTCATTTGCATGTGAAGGCTGCTTTGGTTGGGTGTAGAGAGATCGTAGAGAGGAGCTGAAGGCTGGTACTGTGTGGCGGGGCATCTCGACAGCTTCCTGAAGTTGAATCAGGCAGACGACAACCAAAACAAGCTGCAGATGTAACGATCTCAGCCGTTCAGTCCTGTGCACGGAAACTCTAGTACCAGGTGAAAACATTCACCTTCTGGAAGTAGTTCCTCACTTGTTCCAAACAGGTCAGAGATTCTAAACTCCAGAAACCCCCCATACCCCACCCGTGACTAAATGTCAATAACAATTAATAATCTAATTATTTTTTCCATTTGTGTTTTATTTATTAAAACTCTGATGACATTTACAAATCAGTGCAATTTCTCTACTGTGGTTCGAAAACTATTTAAACTTGAGATAGAGAGGAAGAGAGAGGGAGAGAGAGAGTAAGAGAGAGTGACAAAGAGCGGAGAATTCACCGGGGACTTGACTTTTCCACATGACTGCACCCACTGATTCATCTGGACAGCGGCTCAGGTCCAGTTTTTGTCACAGTCCGTACGCTCCATCATCTATGACGTAAACATGTCAATCTACAGCTGCTGCCAGACGCAACAACTCCCCACAATTCTTCTACACCTTTGCGCTGCATCAGTATTGATATTTGTAGAAGGGATCCACTGAAGGCGACCTGCAGTCATATCTATATTGGAGAAGCTGCAGCGCATTAGCAGTTAGTTACCGTTGTTTTCTGCTTTTGCGGTGCAAACCGGTGGATTCTGTAGTATTTTTCATTTTATTTAATATTAAATTAAAAGAAGTATCTCACATGTGTTTATTGTATGTAACCTGCCCCAGTGTTTCAGGATGACTGACTGGTATAGTTCTGAAGAAAACCCAGCATAGAAAACAGAGAAGGACCATGAGCAACATGTTTATTTTCTCTTCTTGATTTATACCTCCTGTGAAAAAAAAACTCCCAAACAGTGTCAGTGGCAGGAGGAACTGGTTTTTACCACTTGGGCTATTTACAAGCGGTGTTTAAGATGTTGAGAGGAAGCACTTGTATAGCGATCAGAAAATATTGGCACTAGATGCTTCTGAGAAAAGCTGTGAAGCTGAACAGGAAGTGACAAGCCATTCTGTCAAAGAGCCTTGAAACAGCCTCACTTCTGCTTTCAGAGGGGGAATAATGACAGATAGGGTGATAATCAACGTATGCAACATTCAAACATCCCTAAAATATTACTCTGCCTGTCAGGGCTGACGTGATGATGACTAAAGTCGATCCTTTGCCGCCCACCATCATAGAGGTTTTCCACCTACTCTAATTTTCTGGTTGATCATTTTAAAAACAAGGTGCCCTCTTTGAAAAGAAACCTCAATATTTAGGTTTTGCACAGACTTTCACTGAGGCCATGATTTCCTTTTTTTCTTTTTTTGTGTGTACAAAAAAAGCATTTATTTGAAATACATTATTTGGTAATATACAGCCAGGATTGAGACATGCGTAAGAGGGGAATTCTGATTTTTGCCTCTTCATTTGTTTCCAAATCAATATTAGGATTATTTCCTTTCTGAGAAAGTAGCAGAAGTCAGCTGGCACAGTTTAGACTAAGTGAAGCAGAGAGAGCAGATGAGCATGATTCCTTTAGCTCTGCAGTCTTCTCCAACTTTGTCATACTGTACTGCTGTGCAATAATATGATCTGTTACTAATATTCATGGGAACCTACATCATTTCATATAAAGTATTGGCTCAACAATAAATAAATATTACAGTCGAAATTGAAAAAGCAAACAGGAAAATTGTTTCAAGCAAAACTTCAGGAGGGAAATTACCACTGAGGGGTAATTTTTTTTGATAGATTTTTCACTCATACTTAAACTCCAACCCAGGTGTAACATCAGCACATTTGTAAAACAAAGAAGCTTTGTAGGGAAGCTTCACCTTCTCTTTTTTACTTTAGTCATTTTCAATTCAGGAAAATCAGATTTGTGTCCACATTATTTTGTTGAATCATTATTCAGAACATTTTGCGCTGATGTCCTGAGTTTATTACAACCGGAAAGCTCTGCAGCCTCGGTGGACAGTGACTTAATGTTCTGACTCTAATGCAGAAGGAGCGAGGGCTGAAACGGCCGGGGCGCTGATCTGAATTTAGCTCGGGAGAAATGTAGATGAATTCGCCCTCCTTTGCTGTAGACCATGGAAATGTCTCCAGATTTCAAAGCCCAGGTGTGGTACAAGAGCAAAACTTCTGAGAGATCTGTCAGTGCTGTACACTGGGTGCTGGGCTAAAGAAGGCAGAAGAACAGAGAATCTGCTCTCTTACTTCCTGGACTTCAAAGACACCTCCTCACCTTCTCAGCGTGGCCATCTAAAGGCTCAGTGCTGTTTGACCCTTCTCTCTGCTTTACTCTACACTTTCTTTCACCCATATCCTGTAGAAAGCATGGTTTTGATTAACATTGCACACCTTCAGACTTCTCTGCAAAAAAAGAAGAAAAAAAAACACTGCAAAATTACTGTGAGAGCCAAAAAACCAAGATAAAAATTTAAGAAGGCTGCGGCCTCTGATATTGAAAACCACCTTTTTCAAGGTCTCCCTTTTCTGAACTCCCCCAATAAATCATGCAGGGAAATTTTGTTACATTGCAAAAAAAAAAAAAAGTTACTTGACACCTTTGACACTTGTCACTTGTGTCAAGTGACAGACTTGGACAAAAGTTAAAAATGTGTTGAGTGTGTCATCAGAAGGATTTCAAATATTGATAATAAGAGGTTTGTGGTTTTCATGCAACACAAAACATTTGTCTTTTCACTTGCATGTCGGAAAAAAAAGTTTGATTGTTGCACCATGTTACACAGTGTCTTTGCAGAAACATGAAGCAAGTGTGTGTTGATGCCATAGTGTGTCCTCGCTAAAGAAAGCTTTTTCTTTAAGGGACGCTGGATTTAAAACACAGATCATTAAATGTGCATTTAAGTAGCATGGAAAAAAAATGACACTCACTTACGCTGAAATGATTGGAAAACGTTAAGTAGGGTGACACATGGAGAAAGTGTGACTATCTCAATTTCACTCAACTGAAACCATGACACAATGAACAATGTTCAAGGGTCTCCTTTGGCCCCCGAGTATGTGTTTGGACCACGTGTGGGTGAAAAATAAGTTTGGCTACAGTAAATATATTTACTTTGTCTCTATAATAAATAATTTAAGGTTAAAATAAAACTATTCAACTACAGCTGTTGTTCCTAAAAATTACAGATCCCATGGGAATGTGCTTTTCCAGAATCAAACATGAAGTCCACATAAAACCAGTTCAAGGGCCACCTTTGGTCCCTGGGTCCATGTTTGGACAATGCATGTTTAAGGACAGGTGGAATTTAAATTTTCCAATAACAGGAGATCAAATATTTTGACAGTGACAAAGCTCTCTGAGTGAAATACGCAGTATACACACTCTCTCACACACACCATAACCCACACACACGCACACGAAAATTAAACTTACTTTAAACTCCCTCTAAATGAGGGCACAAAAATAATTTTGCAGTGGATTACAGCTGGTAAAGTAAAAACCAAATGAAATTAATGCAAATCAACAGCAGCTCAGAACAAAACTCTTCAGCTTCAGTGTTTGTAAAAATTAAAAAAGCACAGCTCGTATCTTTTCAAAAGTTGACTCCAAGACTCGTCAGTTATAACAGACCTGGCTGCGCGCTTGTTGTTTTTGCGCTTTAATCTCAACAAAAACACCGCTTCTGAAACACCAGCGTTGACAGAAGGTTATTGAATTAATCCTCATCGACGTAACGGCTTCTTGCGTCTTAACGCACACTGAGCCCTGGACTGACCCGCCGGGCAGCGGCCGCGTCTGTCTGCCCCTCCTGGCGCACGGGCTCCCGGCTCCTCTGAAACACGTGTTTTTATTGTTGTCGTCATTAAATGTCCATATTTACAGTGTGAAATCGAAGCGCACATGAACGGACGTTTATTTTAATGCGGGTTTATTGAACATTTTTGCAAAAAAAAAAAAAAAAAAGATAGTTTTGAAGCAGGACTTCTCTGTATAATTATATATTTTATATTAAGCAGTTTTCCTACTAAAAAAATAATTTTAGAGTTGTCTCCTTCTTTGAATATAATTTCCGGAAAAACTTGAATCTATTTATAAGTTCTTTCTTTCACGGTGTGCTTCATAAATGCTGTGTTAAACCCCAGGGCCTCCAGGGATTTCAGAGGTCAGACAGAGATGTCAGGAGGGTTTCACAGCTCAGACATTTTATTTTCTCACTCTCGTTTATAATTCCTCGTTCAGTCAGAATTAAATTTTTACACACATTTTTTTTAAAGTTTAGTTTTAATTTGACAAGTGAATATTAAATATAGGAACGTCTTTTAAAAGATTAAGTTCCTCGTAAATGCGCATAAGCTCTAATAATGACACTGAAGAATTTTACGCACAGTGTATGTGGACTGTTCGGGCTTATGAGGGTCAGGGGCCACTCTCATCACTTGTCACCTCTGTGATTACACCAGGCCAGCGTGCCAAAGGTGTGCTAAAGTGTTACATTAGTAAGTTAGTTGTAACCAGGGGACGCTTCAAGTCCCCTGGTAGTAGGAAACTTATTGGAGAGCCGTGCGTAATATATGTCCTTGACAGAGAAACCGGATGTTTTCTTTTCTTTTGGAGGGGTTATAAAAGTACGTGTTTTCCAAACTTACCTTCCTTGTTTGGTGATGATCATCTCTGTTTGGAGTTTGTGGAACTTGGCCCACAGCGGGTAGTTGTTGAGCAGCGCCTGCGTCTTCCCGTTTACCTGGAGTCCAGGTAAAGGGTAAAGAGGCGGCCGCTGGTAACCGTGCTGGAAGCCCGCAGGGTACGTTTCCGTAGACGGAGTATACACGTCTTTAACGCCAGCAGTAAAGCCGTCCCCCGCCGCCGTGATATAACCCTGCCCGGTGGCGCTTCTGGGCGGCGAGCGCACGCCGCCGTAGTGGCTGCTGCTGATTGTCTGTGCGTAAAACCTGCCCGGCTGAGCGAAGCCCCCCATCGCCTGCTCCGAGCTGTAGGGCAGAGTCAGAGCGTCCTGTCCGCCCTGAACAGCGTCCGGGTAGTAGAACCTGGGCTCCTGGATCCCCATTTTAAACTCGCTCAGATCCTTGTTGCAGCGGTGGAGGTGACTG
>NC_024314.1:7317546-7320294 GCF_000523025.1 Cynoglossus semilaevis
TCAACATGCTGAGGTAGAGGTTGCCACCTATGCCGCCCATTTGCAGCCGCCCTCCAGGTCTGTGCGCAATGGCATAAGTCTTCTTTTTTGTCCTCGGTCAAATAAAGGGGTGTAAAACCTGAACTCAACAAAGTGTGGATTGTGGTCCTCAGTCAAAGCGCACTGACATGCCCCCAGACCTCAGTGGTTCCCTTGGTGCTTCAGAGCCATCGTTTCAAATCCTCTTCATTTCAGAATATTTATCTTCAAACGTTGTCTTTAGCACCTGAGTAAATGTGTGTTTTCGAGACGCTGAGTCGCAGCCAGTGACTCAGACACATGCTGTGTTTTCGAACCTGTGATATATACATTTAGTGAAGTGGTCATGTTATGGAGGAGTGTCTGATACAGAGGAGGGACGTGATAGGCTCTAGATATGAGAGAGCCACCCACTCTCCGACACACACACACACACACACACGCGGTTTTTTTGAGCACCTAACACAGAGCTAATGTATTCCCTCAACATTAACTAATAAAACGTATTCCTAATTGTAATCATAACTCTAAAATAATAATAATAATAATTATGATAATGATAATAATAACCTCAAAATACCCCTCCTCCACTAGAGCCCAGCAAAAAGTCCCCACTAAGTTAGTATTTAAAAAAAGTTCTAATAACCATATTTAATCCACACACACACGTTTTAAATATTGATTACAAATAAAGGTAACACAACAAAGATAGACTTCTAACTTCCTTAGTTAATAATCTGGGAATATGACAAATTATTGAAGTGAATAATTTTGTGATACAATTTTGTTTCAGAAAAGTTAAATAATCTATTGAGGATTATTAATCTGGTAATTCTTCTAGTAACATTTTCTGTCTGGTTATTTATCATGGATATGATTTTTTAGTTATTAACTAAATTGGCTGGACCTTTTTCTTAAATGCATATTCAAATTATTTTTAGTTTGAGAGCAACTTTGTAGGTGTTTTATTTACATTATTAACCAGATTTTCAATCATTATAAAAAACTTCCTTAGACAAAATTATGGCTGAGTTTAAAATATATTTGATTATTAGTTATTTTGATGTTGTTGTTATACATATGTCTGTTCTATAATATAAAGTTGACATTTGAAAATAAATATTTGTTTTCCCTGAAGATTGAAGATCTTAATTTTAAAAAAATTATTTAACCATAAATAAAATAGTCAGAGCAGCGTACGGTGTACAAACTATTTCCACCCTGATAAGTTGAAGTTGTCTTTCTAGGCTTTAGGTTTAGGTATGTTGAATATAATGAGATCAATTTTATTTTTAGAAGAAAATGGCATTTATAAGAATGGTGCTTGAAAAAATCAACTAGTTCAGTTTCAGTCGCAGTCAGAATGTTTTTTCACAACCTGTTTCTTTGCTGTAGCCGTGATGTCGATGTTCAACCCAGTCATATCAACACATTGTTTTTGGACGTTTTCATACCAACGCTGTGAGGTTTCTGATGGAAATGACCTAAGAGCCAGTATGACATAAAGATGAAACATAAGCTGCACCTTTTACAGTTTTTTTTAGTAAGACATATTCCAAATGAGCTGCTGTAACATCAGGTTTACTAACTGCTCTCACCACAGCTTTAATAAAATAGATTGGATCAGAACATTGGCAGACATCTCTGCTCTGGTCGGGTAAAAAGCCCTAAACCCTGAGGTATTAACAGCTGCACGTGTGTGTGTGAATGAACACACACTAATACTGTAGACAACACTCCCTCCAGCCCCAAGTGCAGGTGTACAAAACATTTATCACCTACCACGGTGTCACTGCTCTGATCCGACTTCCTGTGTCTCTCGGAGCAAGGTGAGTTACCAAGGACGCCAGCTGAAGTCATGAGGGCTGACACGGGCGGTCAGAGGGCAGCAGTGTGAACGACACTGTGGTCACCATGTTTGGTCAGGCTGGCTGAGCCCAAGTCCGACAGACTGGCACTGGAGTCAGAGCTTCAGCCGCTCTCCTCTGAACAGAGGACAGAACCTCCAGGTCTTCACCTGTGGTGGTCATCGTGGCAGGTCAGGGCTTCTTGGTGTACAGCAGAGGTTCCTAAAGATTTTCTGCAGGGCCCTGTTTCGTTGATAGGACTACTGCCACCCCCCCCCACCCCCACCCATACCCGTCCACACATTCACATTTTACTATCAAGTTCTGCTGCATATTGTTGTTAAGGTTAACTGTTCTCAACTGTTATAAGTGTTTGAAGAACAGGGACTGTGAGAAGTATCAAGCAGTAGAGAACAAATGAATAAGTTGTCCAAGGTGCCGTGGCACGTCTCTAAACTAACACATTAGAACATGTTCCTAAATTGGTTAACGGACTTTTTATGATCAATTCTAAGACTTCCACGTTTGTTGTTAAAGCTGTTGATAGCCATGTAGCATCAAGTCCAGTTTATTTGGTAACGATGAGCTCGCCTTACAAGCTGTTGGGTAAACAAGCTTTTTTGTTTTCATTGCCATGGAGAAAGTAACCTTCCACTAGTCTCCATCACCTTTTCATTAACACGATAAGTTTATAGGCTATTTAAAAAATTAAAAAGTATAATCTGTAGTTTGAAAGTGAGATTGACTCTGCATCTACCTGGAATAATAATAATAATAATAATAATAATAATAATAATAATAATAATAATAATAATAATAATAATAATAATAATAATAATAATAATAATAATAATAATAATAATAATAATAATAATAATAATAA
>NC_024314.1:7321162-7330911 GCF_000523025.1 Cynoglossus semilaevis
TACCCGTCCACACATTCACATTTTACTATCAAGTTCTGCTGCATATTGTTGTTAAGGTTAACTGTTCTCAACTGCTATAAGTGTTTGAAGAACAGGGACTGTGAGAAGTATCAAGCAGTAGAGAACAAATGAATAAGTTGTCCAAGGTGCCGTGGCACGTCTCTAAACTAACACATTAGAACATGTTCCTAAATTGGTTAACGGACTTTTTATGATCAATTCTAAGACTTCCACGTTTGTTGTTAAAGCTGTTGATAGCCATGTAGCATCAAGTCCAGTTTATTTGGTAACGATGAGCTCGCCTTACAAGCTGTTGGGTAAACAAGCTTTTTTGTTTTCATTGCCATGGAGAAAGTAACCTTCCACTAGTCTCCATCACCTTTTCATTAACACGATAAGTTTATAGGCTATTTAAAAAATTAAAAAGTATAATCTGTAGTTTGAAAGTGAGATTGACTCTGCATCTACCTGGAATAATAATAATAATAATAATAATAATAATAATAATAATAATAATAATAATAATAATAATAATAATAATAATAATAATAATAATAATAATAATAATAATAATAATAATAATAATAATAATAATAATAATAATAATAATAATAATAATAATAAAGACTTAGTGTTTTCAGCTTAACCAGTTTAGAAATCAATGTTTTGCAACCAAAGGTTTTAGCAAAAACAGAGTGTAGAGATCTATCCATGACAGATGAGTGAAGTCAGTGTGTGACTGACAAGCCAGCGTTGCCTGCTACACCTGTCAGTTACAGGACGAGGTATAGGAAGCCACTGGAACAAGTGCAGCTCTATTTGGTCTCATGGCCAAGTCGTCGGTTTTGTGGCCAAACAGCTCCGTCACTTTCTTATAAACAGTACATGAGCTTGACACTCACGAGGTCACGAGTGTCGTGGACAGGCTGACTATTTAACTCCTTGAACCTGACCAGGCATTAAAAATGATACCTTCTGATTCTGAAGAATGCTGCGGCCTGTATAAGTCAATCTGGGTGTGCAGTGCTTTATAAATAGTAGGCCAAATTAAATTATCACTCACACTCGCTGCACTGAGACGGGGCGGGAGCGACGTTCGTGCAACTGGACACTGGGCTAAAACCTGGATGGTTGTAAGAATGTCATAAAAACAAGCGCTGCTGGCTTGTACGCAGCTTCTGTGCAGGGCTGACGGATTTAGAGGCGGCAGACAGACACATCAGCAGATGTCTTCACATGTCTTCATTAACAGTGTCACCAGACCACTCAATTCAAAGACATGATGCTTCCTGTAGAGGTGAGACTGATTAGTATTAACTGCTAACAACTACAGAGTTGAAAATGAGCCTGGTTTATTCAGTCTGTAATTAAGACACTTTACATTTCTGGCTGACAGTATGAGCCTCAGTACGTCTCAGTCGTTGTTCAGTGATTCATTAGTGACTTGAACAGGAACAGTTAAATGCCCTAGATCTGGACAAAGACAGATACAATCGGGGCGTCAGCACCGCTAAAGAAAAGACTCAAGATTAGGCCGTTTGAGAGTACATTAAAAAGAAACAAGGCATTGAAACCTGTTGGAGAATTGTCCCCACTGGGGGTGGAAGTATTAGGATATATTTTGGGACCTGAATATGCATAAATAGATGAACAATAACATTCAAAATGAATTAAAATAATATATATATATTCCAGAACATTTTGCAGCCGTACGTCCACAGACCACCCAGGGGTTCCAGACATCCGTTTTAGAGGATTTATCACATTATTTGTGAGGCAAATCCAAACTTCAGTTGTACTGTAATGCTTTTGTTCGTTCAAATTTCAGTTTGAATTAAAATGGCTTTTTTTTTTTTTTTACCTAATAACATTTACAATGCACTTTATATTGTCTGCAGGAAAATCCAAAGTTACTAGTTAGAATAAAAGGCAGAAGTTTAGGAGATTAATAAAAGTTTTTTCCCACCATCATAGACCCACAGATCAGTTAAATTCAGTCTGGTGTGGTTTATATTTTTAGTTATTTATTTTTTTACTGTATTACAGTTATATGTCACTGTGCTTTGTAATATATTCAGATCAATAAATCATGACAAAAATGAGTGTTTGACAATTTCCGATGTGCCTATTACTGTGTTAGCTTTGATCACTTCAGCCTGATAGAGTGAGTTTGTAATGGTGGTAAATGACAACAAGTACATAGTAAGCATGAGTAAAAATATTTGAATTAATTTCTGAATGAACAAATACTTAATTATTATCTATTCTTTTTTATTTTACTGTATTCCTTGACTCAGATGAATCCACTATGTGGTGAATTCAAACCATTCAGTGCACATTACTCAGAACACCAAATAATTATCGGTGTTCCTAATAAAGTGGCCAGTAAATGTCAAAATCAACAGGGATACAAATCCAACAACCATCTCAGCACCATTTCCTTTTTTGGACATTTGTACTGATTTGTTTTCCAAATGTCTTTGTGTAGACACTTTCCTCTTTAGTGCAGGTATAAAGTTTGGAGATGACACTGCTTACTTTACAGCTGAATCTGCACTGACCGCAGCCACCAGAGCCATGTGAAACCTTAGAAGGCTTCATGTTGCTTTAACTCATGACCACAATGTTCATCATGGTCATCATTTCCAACTCAGTCAAGATTGACGTGATGATCCACGGTCTAAGACTCCACTAGAACCCCTCCAGGTTCTAACATGAATCTTGTTTCAAATCTTAAAATGCTGGTTACAGCAGAGTTTTAGGTGACCTGCCCCTCCTGCCCCCCTGTATCTGCCCTGTGCACGTTTTAAGTCAACTGTGCCATTTAGGCGCATAACCCCTCGGCCATAAATATCAGCTTCTTGACATCGCGCCGATGTGGGTGGGCATGGCGCGTCTGACATGGAGTTCACAAATCAAGCTGGAGTAAAAGGCTGAGCCCAGGCATTCATTTCACTGCAACACCAGTGTGGTGCTGGTAAAATGAGGCAGGCTAATTAAAAATATGACGTTATCATTACCTACAGACACACAGTTGATTTTGCTTTTTGCTGTATTCACCAAAACAGGGAATTTATTCACAATACAAACCTTAGGTAAGGCAGAACTACAATTCCCTACATTTCTGGTTTATTAGATTGAGAAACATGACTGTTCTTCTACTGGTCCTTTTGTGTTATATTTATGGACCAACTGACTTACTTTTAATTATAATATATTTCTAGTTGTCCGTGGCTAATATTAACCAGTAAGCAATTGTTATTTTTCCTAAACATTAGATATTTCTGGGTAAACGTTGCACTTGAATTGCTTGCTTACTTTTAGCTATTTAGTTTCACTTTTGATTCTTTTTTTTTTTTTTTGCCAAAATGTTTTCATGCTATTTTTTTAAGTTATTCCTTTCAGTTACCTTTAGGCTAATTTCAGTTGCCTAATTTCAGCTTTACTTGCTTAGTTTTTAAGTAACAGCTGGTGAGTCTGACAGGATGTGATGTCAAAGGGAATATCTTCAAACCAGTTCATCCATTTCTTGTACATGGTCTATATTCATGGGCAGTACGACAGAGTAGTTATTAGAAGTATAGATTCCATGAAGTGAAATTAATCTTCACCCTGAGATGAAACGTGTGCTACTGGTGCTTCACAGGACTGAGGCTTTGACAAGTTTATTGAGGTGATGAAGTCTGGGTGTGCTTTTTCACATCCGTGCTGGGAAGCAGGTGTTTTGAGAGCTGTGAGGAGCAGGCGTGTGAGCCTCCCTCGTGAGCGCCACGTAAACGCTCCTCATTAGACCGGCCCCGGCTACTACACTGTGGAGCGGCTCCTGACGAAAGGCTTCCTGTCTGAAGCGCTACATGGTTCTAGTTCGTTGTTAGCACAACATATGTTTATTAACGTATCTGCACTGGGTGTGAAAGCCGGCACCGCCCACAGAGGCTGTGAAACAAAGGGTGGTGGAATTAAGTGAGGGGAAAAGAGAAAAAGGGGAGAATGAAGATATCTGGCGAGCTCCACACACAGGGAGCGAAATAGGGAAAAGATAACACCCAGAGCTCAGCGGAATTCATGCTCGATGGCTCATGAACTCTGGCTGAAGTGCAAATGTATTCCTCAGCAACCCAGAAACAAACAAGCTGCCACTTCCTTAGCCTATAATTAGTTGGTAATCAATGCTGGATTGGTTTCTGTCCTGTCAGACATCGGCAGCCATCGTGGGGCAACACTAGACCTGCAGCTGTACTCCCAGCTCTCAGATGACAATCCAAGGTAAAGAACACTGAGCCATGTTCTAACCAAGTATTATTATAACTGGCCTGCATGAAAGAGAGGGGTTAATACTCCGCAGCTTCTATGTCTTTAATGAAGCCCAGGAAATATGCCTTTGGGACAAAGTCACCTCCTCCTGGAGGTTTCATCAGCATCGACATGACCCTCTCCACTCACTTACCACTTAGCCCAGGAGCTTCTTTGGGGGGAGGGGTTGTTGTTTGGGCCGAGTAATGGTACAGTGTGTACTCTCCGGTCGGCCCGTGAACCCTCACTGACCCTGACACACACAGGACATACGTGAAGCCCAGGCAGCAGACGGCGGCAGCGGCAGCATCTCGGCCATGACCTGACACTTCACAGTTATGTGACCTTTAAAAATATCCAGCACCTAAAATAAAACTTCCTGTTCTTCTAATTAACATACTTGGATTTTTAAGGTTTTTCAGGCGATTCTCGAAGCACCAACTTTCTTTATCAAGGGTTCTGAGATCAGGTCCCTGTTTTACGACATGAATCTTTATGGAGATAATTTTCCTTCTATTGTATTTTTTGTCTCCCACATTCTGCCAGGATCCTAATCCTCCAGCGTTAGTCCACTGAGATACAGTACACAGGAATTGAACTGAAATTCACAGATTGAAGTTAATACAGTGTATTTATTGCAATCACGTACACTTGATTCATTATTGCATTTCTGAAAAAAAAAAAAAAAAGGAAACACCAGCACATTATAGAAAAGTCCTCTCCTATTTAATTACTATCAATTATTGTATGTCAAGTTCACTGTCATGGATAGTTTTTATCAGTTACTCATCTTATTCAGTTAATCCATGCGACATGTGCAGCATACACTACAATGAACAACATGAAAAGACACATTTATAAACAGATAGATTTCCATCAGTACATATAGTAGGTGTCAAATGTTAATTGTGTTTTAACTCCTACCTGTTGAAATACATGTATGGTTTTAACTTCAACAATAATTTGTTATATTTTTAAATGCAAACTATTTTCAAGATTAAAATGAGTCTACTTCACTTTAATTCCATTCTGTTTTGTTTCATGCTGATTTTGCTGTGTAAAAATTGTTTAATTTTATGTCACAGTGAGACTTGGCTCTCGGTATTGTTTTGTCTTTGGAGCTGCTGTTAATGAAGACAAACAATTATTTTTTCAAGTTAAACGTCTTTAATATTTATAGAACTATAGATTATAGATTTATAGAAGACCCTAAAAAATTTGGAAGACAAAGCTTGATTTACCGACACTAAGGCAGAAGACGTTCTAGAACGGAGCCAGACTCCACTGTACAGCGAGTGTATGATAAATAGACAGTGATGATGTGAACTAAAATGTCAGACTGAAGCCTGGTGTGACTTTCAAACGCAGCCTTAACTCTGTTAGCTGGAGCCCGTGAAGCTTCATTCACGCTGGTTTGTGCAGATTCATGGGAGGTCCTGCACATGTACACATAACACTGGCAGCTTTATGTTACTCAGACAGACAGCACAGTGCACTACTATGACAAAACAGGGCAGCTGTGCACTTCCACACATTCCTCTGACCTGCTCCATGAATGCAGACCCCCCTGCTGCCCTCCAACTCACTGCCAGCCTTCACTTACAGGCACCATACTTTCCAGCACACTCTCCCTGCCCACCCTGACCCAGCTCACATGCAGACAGACTCCCCCGGCCCCACCGCAGCACACTTGCTGTGCCCCTTCAAATTCATTGAGAAATCCACAGCTGCAGCTCCAAACTTGGCCTGCTGTTAGCGCATGGCTGCAGATACAGAAGGTAAAGCTGGCTACTGTTAGCTGTTGACTTAACTGAAGCTAACTTGTTGACTTGTTGAGTTTTTATAGAAATTGGAATCTTTGTTTTCACACTCATTTCAGCTTCATTTTCCACCACTTTGACCTATTGACCCCTGTGCTCCTGTAACTCAGTGCCTGTGAATGTGAAGATGGAGGAGAGTTTTGAAGGAAATCCAAAGTGAGCCCTGGTCTCAAAATAATCCCTCCATCTTGTCCCTACCATGCTGTAAGTTTGAGGCTGAGGGTCCAATCACTGTAATGAAGTTGGAAGTGACTGAGTGATTGGCATCTGAACACATGAATAGTGAACGTCCTGAGCTGCCCGTTGAATACTGGGACACAGTGGTGGAAGCTGGATCTGAGGACATGGAAAGTGCAGCACGGGGCTAAGAAGTGCAGGTGTCCATCTTTGGTCCATTTGCTCCTGGCCCACTGCTGGCATTTCTAGCCAATGTGTGTTTGTTTGTGTGTGTGTGTGTGTGTGTGTATCTATGGCCTGAGTGACAGGAGGTGGAGGGGTACTGATGAGGGTGGTCACACACAACAAGTAAAGGAGAAAAGCCTGTGGAGGAAGAGGAGGAGAAGGAGGGAGGGGCTGGTATTACAGGGGTCATGGGCATTTATGTGTGGGATTCAGATCAAACACATTTAGCTGTGGACATGGTGCCTTTGAGCTAGGTCTTATCTGACAACAGCTTGCCAACCGGAGGTCTTGCCTGACACAGGGACCACCTAAGCCCTGTGATTCATCTGGACCTTTCAGTCCACTGCTATCTGTATCAATCAGTAGAAATCATTTATTTTTAGTGGGATGTGGCCTCTCACACCCTCCGTGCTGCCCTCTTGCCCCCTGCAGCCCCACTCATGCTGCCTCGGAGCCCCCCACTAATGAGTGTCAATCTGGGAGGCTGTGGCACTTTTACTGCAGACACCTCCCCTGACAAACGCAGGGCTTCCGTCAACATGAATCAGGAATATGGAGCACAGTAAACAGTGACAGCCTTTCCATTCACTGACCATTGACTTATTTTGTTTGCAGCATTTCAAAAGTGAATACATCTTTCTGACCTAGTGTCACTTTGAAAAAAGTAGTCAAAAATAGTTCAAACTGAGAATAAAGTAAGCAAAAAGGTAAAAAAAAAAAATCAAGAAAACATCAAGAAAAAAATTAAGTTGTCGTGGAAGACTTAAATATAATTTAATATCTAAAAGACAGAATTGAAAATGTGATTAATAAAATGTTTAATAATTGTAGAATGACTTCTAAATAAAAAGCTAATCTTTACAGTTATCTGAGGCCCTGGACAGAGGTCAGGAGTTCATCACTGTCACTGGGACTTAGCCCCTGCAACATGTTCACTATAACTGTGCCAAAGCTAATATGAATTGATCCACCGGTTGGTGCCATGTTTCGGTCCAACATGTTGTTGGAGTCATGACGGCAGTGTCACATGAACAAATGTGATCATCTACTAACTCCAACAGGTTTTGACATTACTCTCTTTAGAATAATAAAAAAAAAGATTACATTTGAAGCTGTAGAAATAGCGTTAACATTTTCCTCTACTGTGGCCTGGTGTTTCTGATCGATTGTACGGATGTAATTAACATATGGGGTCAAAGTGCGGTCACGGTTTAGATCACCCCCCCCCCCCAACGACACCCAGATTGCACGTCTGACATGACCGTTTGAAGGCTCCTACTCACAGTGACGTAGTATTCATGATGGTATGGTTTGTGACATGGGTGTAGGGGAGGAAACCTCTGCTTTTATTTTACATCTCTGAGAGAGTTCTAGGTGTATGTGATGTGAGCACCTCTGTCCTCTTTGTTCCTTTGATTCTCGGGACAGTGGCGTATTCTAGTAACCGGTGGACGTCAGAGATCTATTCTGGATGCCCGCTGCAACAGCCGGGCGGCAACAGCAGCAGCAGCAGGGGGAAGGAATGTCGTCTGCGCGGAGACCTGGGCAGAGTGATCGCTGATCCTGTCGGAGGAAGCGGAGATGGCAGCTCTCCTGTTTCATGGGCAGTGGAGGAGAGAGAGAGAGAGAGAGAGAGACAGGGAGAGACGAGGGAGATGGATTGGGGGGAGTTAGAATAGGGACATGGCCGAGTGAGAGTGGTGGTGGGGGTGGTGCTGATGGGGTGGGCTGAAGGCATTTGGTTTGGTGCCAGTCAAGCCAGCTCTCTGGCATTCCACATTCCAGGAGATCAACACCATGGTGTTTCCTTTCACCCCCTACCAACATCAACTATCCTGTAACCTCCTCTCCTCTCACTGCCTGCACCGTGAGGGTTTTTCAATAAATCTTATTTATTCCAGTAAACAAAAAAACAAAAAAACAAACAAACAACTCCAGTTGTGAAACAGCCTTCGTCAAATTCTCCCTGCTATCATAGACCCTCAAATAATAATGAGGTTTAAGGGAGTCATGACAGTTGTATGTCGTTCACTCTTTGTTGCCAAGGACTTGAATTGAATATTATTATTATTATTTTTTTTACTACTTCTGCTGTTACCTCGCGTCGCTTTAATGTCATATTTAGGGAAACAACAAGTGTAACGTTTAATCAGTTTTGTGTTTAATACTAATACTTTTTGCTCTACTATATATATATGTATATATACAATGATTAGCTGATGTCTGACTTGACTAACTTACTAAATCTACAAGTTTATTTATCTTTTCAATTCAAATAAAATTTTACTTCCTGACTTATTTTTTGTTTTTAAATATCCAAAGCTATCTCTTTAATAATGTAATTATTTTTAATTTAAACAAATTGATTTCCCATTCATTTTTCACCTTACTGTATGACTTCTTGAATTTGAATGATTTTGACCAATCTTTAGTTATTTTAGCTGTAAACATTTGCTTTCTTTAAGCAAAATAGAATTAATATGTATTTCTGGGCTTTTTTATATGTGCATTTTTGTGAAGCACTTCATGTGTTGGTGCAGGCACACTCGTGTGTGTGCGTGTGTGTGCAGCGTGGATGACAGTCTGTCAACTCAGGTTAAGTAGACAGTGAGCGGCCACAGCTTCAGGGCGTGCAGGCCTGCGAGGCGCTCTGTCTCATCAGCAGCATTAGGGCGGCCGTGTGTGATGGTTGGTTTCCTCTGGCGGAGTGTCGGCCATGACATTAGGATGACCAGGGATGGACACCAATAACTTCAGGTTGTGGTCTCACTTTCAGCCAGGAGCAGGCCTCACTCTGCTGCTGTCAGAAAGTGAGTGGCAAAGGCCAGGATGACACTCAAGGACAACCTGTTAACACGCCTGAGTCATACTGTGTGGAGGATGGAGCAGGAAAACAAGTTGAACTCAACTTTTTCTCCTCCTAAAGATTTTTTGATAAATTAAATTTATTTTTACCGACCTGTTTTGTAGGTGGCTTTGTCAACATTCTATTTTATGTGAGTTATGAAACTAATATTATTAAACTATTTTGATCATCAAAAAGCACATTTGATTCACACTTCAGCAGTCATTTTAAATGATGTTTTCTTCCTAGCCGATAAACTCTTGTAAACTCAGTGCTGAGATCTGCTAATTGAGACATTTGCCTCCTTGTGGTGTGGTGGTCAAGAGTGGCAGCAGGTGCACTACCGGAGGAAAAAACAAGGAGGCGGCGCCCTCCGACGGCGAAGGCCT
>NC_024314.1:7331097-7429692 GCF_000523025.1 Cynoglossus semilaevis
TCTGACACAGAGACAACAATGAAAAGCCAGGGTTTTTTGGAGCCTTAAAAATATGAAGTGACAAAGTGTGCCCTTTGTGTCGGGATTGACGTGGTACAAGGCTGACACGGTGCACCCTCTAGGGATTGATCTTCCAGCCCGGATAAAATGCCAGAAGTAGGTCAGGAAGAAGAGAGAAAGTGAGGAAGAGAGAAAATCCTTTGGAAAGTACACACCCCTGAACTCCCAACGTGTTTGTTGTTGAAGTATTTCTGACATGGACAAGACTGTACTAAGGTAAGACATGCCACTGGTCAGAAGGAAGTGAACAACACGTATTTCATCATACATTAACATCATGCGTAACATCATACATTAATCAGTGGACTCCATTGGGACTGGTTTGAATACATTTTTCCTCAGTGTTTTTCAAGTGGTGGCCACATGGTCTGAATGGTATCTGCTGGATTACTGGATACAATGATTAAAAGCAGTTTGGTCTTGTCTTTGCAGCATTCAGATTTTGAATCCATCCTCCATCTAGACTTAAATATCAGTTAAGGTCAGGGGTTAATCTGACTGAGTGTGAGTCATTTTACCTTCATGCAGCCCCAAACTACTGTTTACTGTCAGTTGGACCTCAAAACTGTAAAATACCTTAAGTAATAAAAGTACAGTAATACTTTTATTCCTATAAAAAAACAGATTAATGTAGTTGTTTTTTAGGCAGGAAAAAAAGTGCTTTTGATAAGAAACTCTTTTTTTTTGTCTTTTTGCTTTTTGTAATGCTTGCTGAAATACAATTGCTCTTTGTAATCACTGTAATGAAGAATACCAAGGGACGTAGTAACAAGGTAAAGCACCATTTTCTCCATAATTCAAGCCCAAATTAGGATTAGACATGTTGTAATTTGTACTAACAAGGTGGAACAGCCTCTGCCTACCAGCCATGACTTGCCTGTAAAGTTCTCATCTGGGAATGCAAGATGAACAACAGCAGCAATAACAACAAATGGGCTGAACATCCCCCCAAGAGGAGCAGGGCTGGCTGGTCAGAGCACACCGGCGACCCACCCTCCCTCTGGCTCTTGTTTGTCTGACCCTTCCATTTAATTAATTAAAATTAGCATCTGTCCCCTTGGCATTGACTTGTTACGTCAGTTGGAATCAGCTTTTGTATTTGTGGGGCCCCCGAGGCTGCCGGCCCTAACGAGGCCCAAGATTCTAATTAGTGAGGAGGGGAGGGGTGAGACGGAGGTGGACAAGGAGGAGAGAAGATGGGAGGTTAGTGGGGGGCGCAGAGGGTCCTGCTGGGCCTGGTGGTTCCTGGGGGAACGTGGGGTATTAATACACCCAACACCTTTGATGAAGGGGGGTAGAAGGAGAGGAAGATGAAGAGGAGCAGCCCTCACTACTTCTGTGTTGGCTTCTCCTTTCTAATTTATCAGTCTGGCTCTGCTTGTTGTTTTTTCTTCAACATCATTAAAACAACAATTCTGACAGGAATCTCACAATGCTAAGAAAAAACTAAAATTCCAAATTTCTAAGATCATTTTTTCTTAGAGTCAAATGTCAGTGTAAAACCTAGTGCATACTGTGTCTGACCGAGGAACAGGAAAATGACAAGATATTGACATTCAACGTTTACACAGTTCAGTTTTGTTTCTATTTCCAAAATTGTTTAATTGGTAAAAGTCTTACTAAGATCTCAGATTACTAGGGCAGTATGTGAAATCTAACTAGAACTCTCAGCATTTCCAGTCAAAGGTCGAACTTGAACTGTTTTTGCTCTCAGAATTGTCATAAATTATTTTTGATTTCTTCTCAGAATTCCAACAAAAAAATCTGAAAGTGTGTGTTTAATGAGTAGTGTTAAGCTAAATTGTTCAACAATTACCTCAAAATATCTTTTTTTTCTTAGAAATGTCCCGATTTTAAAAATAAATAAAAATAAAAGAGAATTAGAAAATGGGAAAAAAGAAAAAAAAAGGAGCAAAAACTTTTGCAAATAATTTTCTTGGAACTATTCCTTGCTAAAAATGCTGAGGTCGAACTCTAATTTCTTGAAGTTCTCAGCTCCATTTGACTCCATGTTGAAAGTCTCTCCAAACTGCCTCTGATTGTGAACACAGATGAATGTTATCCTGGCCAACATTTGGCACTTGACAGTTTCATAGTTAGCAGTGTTGGGACCAGAGAAGTGTTGATGTGGAGATGTATTCATGTCAGTTTGACATCCACGTCTACAGCCACATCCCATAATGTATGAAACCTTTGTTTCTAGGTGCTGACTGTTGATTGGCAGATAAAACCACAACTGTATTATTGCTGCAGCACTCAGCTCTGCCCAGGATCCACGGCAGTGTCATACCCTGATCTGCTGACTGTGTCCAGTCAGTGGAGGCCGATGCTGGTACTCATACGACTGTTGAGTGACAGAGTGACGAAAGCCAACCTGAGGTGAGCTTTGACCCAGATTGATGTATGTCAGTAAAAACTGTAGGATTCCTGAAAATGGTGTATACAGTACTTAGGGCAAAACTTAGGGAATACCAGTTTAGACAAATCCCACACCAGGTGTCACTGACACAGTACACCTGTTGAAGTTTATTTCCTGCAAATAATTACTCTTCGATAGTCTGTGTGACAGGCGGACAAATCGAACACTCTTCTTTGTGTGTCCTTCTTCAGTTCCTGCAAACTAGAGTAGACAACGCTCTGTACTGCCTCCTGTGTACGTTCACATGTGTATTTCTATATATGTGAGTGGTGAATGTGTAAAGTCTGCTAAGTGTTTGGTCTCTACACACACATGACCTTGTGTGTGTGAATACGTGCGTGTGTGTGGAAGTGTTGATGCGTTAATAGCGGTCGTCAGTCAGTCATCATCCAGTCTGTGAGTGAGAGGACTGGGACCACATGCCCCTGTTTTCCCCGTGTCACATCGAGGTGCCCCTCATGAAACTGTGCCCGCCTTTCCACACCAACAGCACACTTCCTCCTGTCTGAGAATAGTTTTTGCTACACACTGACCACTGCCTGAGCTGATTGAAGCAAATTGTGTTGTCTGCTAATCAGTGATCAATAAACAATTATTACAGGGATTTAATGCGATTAATGCTTTTCTTTTAAAGGTTTTAAGCTCCTAGAAAGACTCTAAAGAAAATGATCTCTAAAGTAACAGATGAACAGAACTGAAGTCAGCTCAACTCAGGAAAAATAAGAGAGGTGTAGAGATGTGAACCAGCTGTGTGTCAGGAATGACATCGTCCTGTCCTCATCTGAACATTCTCAGTCTCAGCACTATAATTACTCAGAAAATTCCAGATAACAATAATGTCCTTTGACATTGGCTGACATGAACCTGAACCCGTTCATCCTCACCTACTTTTGGCCCTTCCTTCCCTTCTCCTCCTTTGTGGCAGTGCCTGACACCCTCCTTGGGATGTTGTGGTAGCCAATGACTACAGTCCGCCTCATCTGACCAGTGAGTGCACTGTGTTTACAGAAGAGAGTCTAACGATTTTTATATGCATGTGTACCTGAGGTGTGATGTTGAGGAAAGGAAGGAAGGAAAGTGAACTCCTTGTCATTGTGACACAGCTCATCACTGCACACAACCAAATGTGACCTCTGATGGCTTTTAACCCATCACCAAAGTGAACAGTGGGCAGCTTTGAGGGGAGCAGTGAGTGAGGACGGAGCCATGATCAGAGCACCTCAGTGGTAACTTGGCAGAGGGTGGACTCCAACCTGCAACAAGAAGGACAGATTCATGTATTAGTGTTTTTTGAGCCTACCTTCTGTTGTATTGCAATTAACCTTGTGGTCAGAACTGCCCGTCCATCACTTGTGCTGAGGCTAATATACAGCACACAAACCCAGTGTGGCCAGTGGGCACTGACAGGGCGGCAGAGAGCATCAGTGGTGAATGCTGTGCAGAGCAGGCACCTCACTGGTGGCTGTAAGTCAGAGAGTCACAGCAGGTCTGCCGCTGCGACCTCTGCGTGTATTTCCTATGTATTTGACAGACAGTCAACAGCATACTTTGAATCCACAAAGTCAGGTGAAATGAAATGCTACGTTCATGACAATATACATCAAGCCACACAGTTAAAGATGACCTTTTCATTACACACGTGTGTGCAAGGGGAAATGTAGAATGTGAATGCAGTGCCAGTGTGGCCGGGTTAGTGCAGGGCTGCTTTTGATGCTGAAACATGAACGCGTTTGAAAGCAGATGCAGACCTCAGATTCTGCTGTGATAACAGGCTTTCTAAATATGGAAGCAGGAACTTCAGGAAATCCTGTTTAAGCTTAGACAGAGGATCTAAAATTGCCAAACGTTGTTGGATGAAATGACTTTATGTTTGACAGTTCTTATGATAAACATTCAGAAAGAGATAAAACTCAAGATTATGTCGCATTAAGTTCCCAAAAAAGAAATGGAGTGGGTGTTTGGAGTGGAGGTGTAGGTGTATCTGATGCAGATAAATATGTTTTTGTCAACTCATAAAAGTATGGCTCTGCAGACTTTGTTTGGTTTGTTATGAGGAGAACCAGACGTTGGTCAGTGACCACCAACGACTTTGTTTGGTTTGTTATGAGGAGAAGTGACCACCAACCATCACATCAGTCTTACACTCATATTTCACATCCGACTTCTTTAACAGGTCAAAGAAATTAAATCATTTATTTTTTTATTTTTTTGGAAATTAAATAAAAATCAAGTGAGATTAATTTAAATTACTTTATTATTGAAGGTTTAAAAATGGACTACATGTCTACATATATATAAAACTTAGGCAAAAACATAGGACAGGGGTCAGGAACCTATGGCTCACGAACCAGATGTGGCTCTTTTCATAACTGCATCTGGCTCTCAGATAAATCTTAGCTGGTACTTCTTAACACAATAAGTAATAAATATTTTGCTGATATTCCAGTAAAACATTACAGAAATCATAGAGTTGAAATAATCTTAAAAAAAAAAAAAAAACAAGAAAAAAAAAAACCCCAATTTGCGTATTTGCTGCGGCAGCGTACTCTCTTTGTATTATATTATATTTCATGTATGGATAGTAGAACAACGTTAAAAACTTTTTAAAAATAACTTTAATACCTTTTTTACTACTGCAGAGACTTACTATACTAAATTATTGGTTTGGTTTAAAAATTCATACATTCAGTTGTATTCAGAGTAAAAATAAAAATTGTATGGCTCTCACAGAAATACATTTTAAAATCTGTGACTTTTTTGGGTCTCTCTGATGAGAAGGTTCCTGACCCCTGACATAGGATGTGGCCCACACACATGTGCTGTTTATACCCCTGTGGTTTTTTATGCTCAGTCTTAGTCACTTTACACTGCATGAGTCAAAGTCCCCTTTATTGATGTAGCGGCAGAGACCACTCATCAGAGACCTTCCACTGACGGTGGAAGCAGACAGGAGGAGTTTTTTTGTTTTTTTCTTTAACCTAAGTAGACAGGAGGAGTTTTTTTGTTTTTTTTCCCTTTAATCCCTTTCTTTACAGGGATTATTTTCTCATTGACTTTTTGCATTCATTTTTGTTTTCTGTTGTAAAGGTATAAATATTGAGGTCTTGACAATAATTGTGTGTATAGTACCATGATCTTTTCCAGTAATACTACACTGTACCTGTTATTTGTTTGTCTTTTTTATCATGTGGTCAGCAGTTTAAATGCTTCTGGATGACAAGATGGTTACCGGTTGAAAATAAAAGGGCCACTAGGGGGCAGTCACACCAATCAAAGGCTTGCCAATGAAAACCAAAGAAGAAGAAATGAGGAGTGTTTTAAGTCATCATGTTTCTTATACAATCACATAGATGTACAGTAAAATGTACAGTAAAACAGATCAGATCAGGTCCCTTGATTGTGCAACAAAAACACCTTTTGGGTTGGAACCCACCGTTTTAAAATCTGTGACTGAAGTACAGTTATATACTTCAGCCTCTGCCTGCCTTGTTAAGTTTTTGTTGTGATCCCACATATTTGACCTTTGGCGTTGACTGCTCTCCTGTCACTCAGCCAGTGACTGTGATGGAGCCGTGGTTCTTGGGGATGTGTGATGTATTGTGACAGCGGGAGCCGGGGCTGGCGGGCGGTCACGGCACAGCACCATATTGCTGGCCTCCCGGGGGATGAGGGATCAGCATGCCAGCCTTGCCAAGAAGTGCTAATAGGAGCAACACGTCTTGCTTTCACACATTAGGGCAAAGCGGAGGGTGACAGATCAGAGCTGTGATAGTGACGCCTGAAAGGCAGGAAAAAGGGGCCACACCACCCGTTTGCCATGTAGCACAGGCTAATGAGGAAAAGTCAAGGAAAATGCTCAGACATCACTGAGCCGATGTGTTCACAGACGGACAATAGTGCAGCCATGTCTTGTCACCGAGCTGAGACCTTACCAGTGTGATGCTCTGCTCCATATTGTGACTGACAAAAGTGGCTAAAAGTGTTGAAACATTATCAACACTTTTCAAGATATCTACAGTATGTTCCAATCCAACGGGGGTCAAGTGGGCTAACTCCAGGCTATATCACCTTTGTTATGTTTTCTCTGATTTCCCCAGCTCTAATTGGGTCTGTTTTCCTCATAGTTCTGACTGCCATTATAACCCTTGGCATTACTGCCCTCCCACACAGTGGAGAAGTGATAACTGCACTTGCCTTATGCCAAGAAGGTCATGTGTATGATTCCTGGTTAGAACTGATAGATTATCTTTTTGGAGTTAGTGTGTTCTCTGTTTGTTTGAGTTTGTATGGGTGTTGCAGGATGAGCTTTACTGGACACTCTGGATTCACCTTAGGTCTCACTGAGATTAAGACTCATTATTAGCCCCAGTGTGTGATGGACTGGGCAACCCGTCAGGGTGTGCTCCCACTCCAGCCCCTTCTGTGACCCCGGAGTTGTTCCTGAAGTTGAAGCAGTAGAAGACGAGTGGATTAAGACTCAAAGCTGCTGTATTTGTACTTATTTTCTTTAACTTTTGCTACTGTCAAACATTCAGGTTTAACTGGATATTTTCATTCCTCACTGAGCCGTTGTTTCTGTTTGCCTGTGACTTCATCTTTGAGAGCATCCAGCACAGGAAACCTGAATTCCTCGAAACCATCTCCGTGTACAACTTTGAAGTAACTTTCAAATCTTTGACTAATCCTGGCCCAATCCTGCTCTTACTTTCTTCCTCCACCTCTGGAGTGAACTACACACTCACACAGTCTCTCACACACACACACACACACATAGTCGACTAGATCTTTCCACCCAGCCAGGGTCTGACACCTCCTCAGTGCAGCTCAGTACAAACCAGGAACATTATTTATATCCTTATTTCATGAAAGTTTTGTACAATGTGCATTTCCAGGGAACTCAAGGACTTTCTTTCAAGATCATATTCATACAAATGTTCACTTAATCTGGTTTACCTGTGTGAATCCAACGGTTTATTTACTATACATAGACTATGAGGACTCTGAGTACAGTATGTTATTTCAAACCTCTGTCTCTTTTTTTCATTGTTGCTTCAATTGGAACACATCTCTGCAGTCAAGATTAAAAGTCCAGGATAATGAGTGACATGGAGAGATTTTAACATTCAACAATTTAACATTCTATCATAGATGTATGTTGGGTGGAATAATAGACTATTGTTTATAGTCTGCACTGAAGTGTCCGCACAAATATTTGATTCCAATCACAATTCTAAAAATACCATTTTCACCATGACCAAAAAACATCTGAAACTTCTTCACTTATAGCATTTGCAGAACTGATATCATCTGATGTGTTCAGACATTAGTGACGCTAAAAGATTCATATGTAGGCCGTAGGATGTGTGACAGGCTTTATGTTGCACTGAACAATTTGTCATTAATAAATGAAAAATGAAAAATGTATGAAGGTGTGGATTCACCTCTGTGTGACCCCGCAGCTGATCTGCAATATCTGTGGCATTCAGGAAATGTAAAGGTTATAAGAACAAAGTATTGGTTTAAACACAGGACTAATCTGGAAATCTTGGAAGAAATACAAGTAACGCTTCTCCATTTCAGTTAATGGTTTCTCTGTGCACCTGTTTGAGCATAGCCTTTATTATTTTCAATAATTAAATTGACACACAGTCATCTCCCTCCCTCCCTCCTTCATTCATCATCCATCACTTCATCCACAGTCAGTTCTCCCTCACCCCCTCCTCCACTAACACCTAAAGTCCTTGGGGCCATGCTGTACTGGCTGAAGGGCTGTGTGTTTGTATGTCTATGTGTGTGTGTGCGTGTTCATGTGTGTGTGTTGCCTGCCGTCAATATGGGTGAGTTACAGAGGTCACGGGTTCAAATGCAGTTCACCGCTTCACATTGACACTGACTGAGCCTCTAGACCAGCAGACTGTGTGTACGTGTGTGTGTGTGTGTCATCTGTGTGTGTGTCATCTGTGTGTGTGACACCAACTCTGATTCCCAGCAGTGTGACAGGTGATGATGAGTGACTGGTTAGTGAACCTGGTCACTGATTCAGTAACCTGTTTCCTTTTTTAAAATCAGCCAAGTAACAAGAAGAAGTCCTGTCGTCTGTTTAGTGTCTGGTGTTTGTCCAGTGAAGATAACTGACAGTAACTGAACTGTTTTATACCCAGTACTTCTTAATTGGTATGAACTGACAAGCTTTGACTGCGTCTCTGATATTGGTAAATGTATATATTTATTCCGTTAAGAAAGTGACAGAAAATATCAGACAAATCTTCTCTACATCAGTAACGGACATTATATATCAAGTTTCAAAACCACAACAGAGTATATTTTTGTTTTTATTGAAATAAAATGTTTAATAAAACGCAAAATGTTAATTTGCTTCCATTTAAATTAGTTTAAAAAGCCTTATCTGAGACATCTGACCTTGTGAATATGTGAATATTATGGGATGTTTGCTTTGACAACATTATAGACGCTTGTTGGAATCTAGGAGCCTCTAGAAAGGTGTGCAACGAAGCGCTGTGGTTAGTATGGTTTATGTGGCCATCTAGTGGGCTGATTCGACAGTCCCCACATGGAAACTGAAGAAGGGAAGATATTAGTCTCTACAAACAACTGAGATGCACTTGTTTTTTCCCCTTTCACTGAAAACATACTGTCATCTCATGTAGACAGATCTTATAAGCAAAATGCTGTTAATAATAGTGATAATAACATTAATAATAATACTTTGCAAAGAGCTCCAGTTATTTATGTAAACAAAGGTAAATACAGATATTTTTATTTTCATAACTTAACCTCCCTCAGTGGAAAAAAGAAAAGAAATTGTTAGACCTCATAAATAGTGAAAATGTATTTCATTGCTGTGTACTGGTGAATGCAATGAAAATAAAGTTGAATCTAATCTAATCTAAGGTAATCTAATCTAATCGAATCTACTCTAATGTGTTGATGTTTACTCTAATTAAATTAAATTAAATTGAATCTAACCTACTTCACTCTAATCTAATCTCTATTGTTAAAGAAGGAGAAGTACACACCCAGATTATAACATTAATAAACCCTTCTGTTAAAAACAGTCAGAGCAGTTGATGCGGTGAGCTTTATTGGAAATACAGAAAGGACAAAAAACACTTTGTCTTCCTAGAAATGAGTGTGTGTTTGAATGTGAACCACCTTCATATTCATGCTCTGTATGTCTTTACAGTACATGAACTTTTTTTTTAACCTTTTTTTTTTTTTTTTTACCACTGAACAGAAAACTGTGTTTCATCACTTATTGGCTGAGTTAATGTGGTTTCTTTGTTAGCTCTCCACGCAGGCTCATGATGCATGTTGCATCTTAGGGTTTGTGGGTTTGTGGCCCGGATGGGTGGGTGCACTTTTCTCTTCCTGAGGTATAGGCTAAATAGTGAGGTTAGCGACAGCGTGCTAAAAATGTAGGGGAGAAGATACAATGTCCTTCACACTGAAATAGGTCAGGCTGTTTTCTTTTGTTTGTTGTTCTTTTTTCATAGAACTTGCATTTGCTCTGAAAGTATTTTTGTTGATGTGCCAACCACAGCTGCTCTAAATACAACAACAACAAGTTGATGATTCAAGTCCTTTGCGTCTGTATTGTTTTTCAGTATGAAATATGTGTAAAGTCTGTTTAATAACTTTTATTTATTTGTACTGTTCATACTCACTAGGATACACAGTACATCTTATTTTATTTATTATTTATTTATTATTGTGCTAGGATTACAGAGAAAATGCTCAAGGTTCGTCAGTAGAGTTAAAGATCTTAAAAAATAAAAGCTAAATCTCAGCCAGATGATCAATGATGTGGCCTGAAAATGTCTCACAATTGGCAAAATAAGAAAAAAGAAAATATATTGGTGGTGCTCTGGTTCAGAGGCAACGTCTCTGTCATTGGTGTGGAACCCCAGGGTTCACCTCCTGGTTAGGGCAGTTGGTACCTTCCAGTGGACTGACCACCCACAGGAAGGTTCAGGGGGGTTGGTACGGTGCAGTGTGATTTGAGTGGCAGTCATGGAGACTGCTGCCCCCGCGACCCGGTAACAGATAAGCGGATGAAAATGGATGGATGGAAAATATATTGAAGACTAAAAATATGATGTACGCCCAGAATACCTGAAATCAGACAAATAAATATACAGACAGCTACATGTTAGCATGTAGCTGTTTTAGGTCATTGAATGAGTAATGAAGTTGTTACAGCAGCAATAGGAAGGTGAACTGGTCAGTTTGGAGTGAGATGTTGCAGAGGACGAATGGAAGAAGTCAGATGGAGTCAAATATCAGCACAATTTTTATTCTTTGTTATTGGGGTTATTTACAGACAGAGAAAGAGAGAAACCAAAGTGACAAAGTGTTGATACTTGTGTCTGTGTTAAATCACACTGGTCGAGTGGTTAAACACCACCACAGTTGAGGAACAAACGATGCCTTTTGGAGAATTAATTACTGCAGTGTGTAACTCTTCGTGTCACAGCACTGCCTCATTTATTATTCACTCAGGGAAAGTCAATCCTAGTCATGTGACTCCTGAGTAAATCCTTAAGGAATTCAGAGTGAAATGACAACATAGTACTGGATAAATTTTATGTAAAACTCCAAAATGGTCGTCCAAATAAAATGTCGACTTGCAAGCGCACAACCAGGACATGTTGCAGATGCAAACTTACAGGTGCATGATTCAGTGACTTCACATGTGAGATAGATACAAGGTTCTGTGTTGAAGAGGCCAACCAGTATGTTGTGGTTGTTAACACCCTGTCACACACTGACAAAAAAAAGAAACTCACTGAGCAGAAATAAGAACCTGATGAAACACAAATGGCAGCAACTCAGGTGTTGGTAAAGTGTAGAAGTTTCCAAATCCAAAGAAGTAACCAAAATTAATAAATAAAAACTTGGTTGTGCTAAGTTTTGGAGAGATGGAGAATTAAAACCGAAAATCATAAAATACAATTAACAGAATTAAGTTGTATATTAATAAAAATAAAGTTGTAACGTTACTGAAAAAGTCAGAAATGTAATGAAAACAGTATTTTTTCCCCCTAATATTCCGTACAACGTTATTCTCATAATGTAATATTTTAAATGATCTTAATTGTGACCCTAATACTCTACTAGTAGTTTGGGAATTGACCAAGATTGGCTAAAATCAAAATGTAATGATTCATGACATATGAATGTGTTATCTACATTTGGTTGAATGTTTCTTTTCTTCACTCAATTTTTGTTTTCTGCATCGTGGATGTAAAAAAGGAGGTGTGATTATTATTTTTTTACTTGTGGATGTCCTTTGGATTCACCGATTGAAAACTAATTACAGCTGAACTCACTGACACATCACTTCATCATGTTGAGACGGTGTTGTGGTGGTACAGACAAGACACTGACGTTTCATACATACATACATACATACATACATACAGAATGGTGGTATTCTCTTAGGCTCATGATGAACTATCTCACTGATTTCTATATTACACACCTCGCCTTGTCTTTATTTAAAGGACAATTAGTGTTTTAATTTGGATCTGGTTTGAAATTGTTGTTATTATAAAGAGACGGCAGAAGAAAAATCAACAGTATTTCATGTTGTACTTCATTTTTATCTTACAAGTCTTGTAAAATCAAGTGTCAGGATTTCCCCCAGGAAACTGGTTAGCACAGGTTGTAGCTGCTGCCTCCAGTGTTTCTCTGTCATAATAACAACAAAACAAATCAACCTTGAATCCTGCTGTTGATGGATGGTTAGAGGAAGAACCCATTACAGCCATATCAGTGAAACATTTTCCATTACAGCATCCAGAAGTGCTTTGAATGCACAACAGTTACACATAGGGATTTCTAGTAACTAACTGTACTTCACTGGAAAAAAAGTGGTGGTGTGAATTTGATTTTGTATACCACAAATTCAAAAAACACCCGACTGTGGCTTATAGTCTGCTGTTGTTGCACAGATGGGTGCATGTGTTTATGGATGATGCAGGATGAATTTGCATACATATATCTATCTATGTATGTGCATGTGTCTATATATTTGTGTGTATTAATATATTATACTTTTGAGGAATCCTTTAGTTTCCGTATGTAACGTAAAATAACGCCGACACCAGCCGTGTATTAAAGCACTTGGAAAATGATAGATGGAATATTTGAAAGTTTCCTGCAGGAACAAAACTTTTTGTATTTATCCTTTGGTTTTTGAAATTGGAAAACCTTATTATAACATAACCTTATTATTATATTAGAATCCAATACTAACCTGTGGCCACACTCACTGTGTGCTTCTCTAAACCCTCTCCTCTGACTGGTTTGAAATACACCAGTGGGAACATCTCCCTTCTCTAGGAGCTGCATGGAAGTGAAAGCTTCAGATAAGCTGACATCAGTGTAACGTTGTGTTGTTTTTTTCTTTCAATTTTAGTCAAAAAAAGAAGTTCAGTGAGAAGATCTCGTATCAAGATTCTAAGATAAAAATCAAAACCAACACTTATCAAAAAAAGTATTGTTTTTGCTGTAAACCCTGCAGAGAAGCTGCTGCCTGTTGGAGGAGGTGTGTTTGGCCTCAGTTCCTAGGAGATAAAAACTTATCGCACTCACAAAGCCGGACCACTTCACACAGCAGTACACAGAGCTGGGTGTCATGCAGGGACATGTATGTGTTACTGTGTTGTTACTAACAGGGCAGTGTTGATCTTTAGGAAGACCGAGGAGAATCCCAAAATGTCTTTGTACACAGAGCTGGGGAATGTTGGTCTTAAAACTAAAAAGTCACTCTGCAAGCGTGTGGGAGAAACTTCACCAAAGTAGGTGCATCAAGATCTGCAAAAATATATCTTTTTTTTTCTTGTTGCAAAGAGAAAATTATCAAATTATACACTGAGTATACACATATACATATATATATATATTAAACCAGATACATGATATAGGCATTGCTAACTTAAAGTGCTAATATACATAGATTTTTTTTTTTTGACCAGGCTGCAAGCACAATAATAGATTCTGACAAAAATGTTCTCCCTTCCTAGAGAAGGAGCATCTGAGTTTATGCCCCGCCCTGCAGGGCAGCATTAGAGACAGTTAGAGTAAAACCACCTAAGTGATTCAACTCTACCTTCACATTCAGTGTTTCCATTTAAACAAGTGTGAAACTGGAATGTTTTACGTTGTTAAAGAAGAAATCAGGCAGATTTACACACCCAGGAATATTGTTTGTAGTCACTGAGTACAAACATTTAGTAAAAAAACAAACAAACTCCGACTCAGTAGTCCTACTGTCCTAGGTGTTTGTAACGGTGACAATGGAGTGGCAAACTGTTCGTCTTTATCTTAGAGAATTCCCAAAATTCTATTACAAATGCTATGTAACCAGGTTTTAACAACACAACGTGTGTGGTTTTGAAACAAGCACCCACCACGAGTACATGTTTCAGAAGAAGTTATTTATTAGCTGCAATATGTAAACCACAGAATGTTCATATTTATTCAACCACCAGCTGCTAAAAACTAAAGTAGGAAGTAACACGCAGCTGGGGCAGAGGGAGACTACGAACTGAGAACTGCCTTGTTATTGAACATATTATTGACTAGTTGTCCTATTTGTCCTCCTACGTCTCGGGGCTGGGAAGCAGCCCAGAATGTGGACGAGAATCAACTTTACCGATTGGGCTGAACAAAACAGTCTAATTTATTCTGTCTGGTAACAAACCAATTCATGTTATGTAGCATTTGTAGTGATTTTTGAGGATGTTAACAAATTTCATCCTTGTCTTCACCCTGGCTTTATAACAGCTAAGTTTGCCACAAATGAATTAACTCAATCTATTTGAGACCAAAGGTTTTTACTGGTGACTGCATAAAACAAAACAAAAAAACACTGCTGTGTTGGAAAAAAAAAAGCCTGATTACCCTTTTAGTTGTAATAGAAAAGTATACATTTCCACAGGTTTTGGAAACGTGAACTGTAGTCAGAATATGAAGTTCTTTGCAGCAACATCCTCTCAAGACTTCTGTATTAAAACCTAAAACTTTGTTAGTATGACTCATCCCTGCCTCTTACTGTACTGTACTGTACTGTACTGCATACTAATCAAAGAGTAACAAACCACCGTGAACCCAGCCATGGTCCCTGGCACTCATCACACTGAAGTATACTATAACAGAGTACAGACGTTAAAGCTCAGAGTGAGAAATGAAGTGTGTCTGATGCTGAGGTCTCCCTGATCGTTTCCTCTTCAACACTGACAACAACTCTTTGACATGCAGAGCTCCTGAACTGTGATGCGCAAAACGACACGATACCTGAAACTGTGCACGACAAGAGTCAAAAGATCTGCAACCAGACCTGGTGATCAAACAGGCAGGAATATCCTAGGGGCCATTATGACATTAGTTCATGTAGACTCACAACTCCAAGATGGACCTCTGTGTAAAACAACCCATAAAAAAAAAAAAAAAAAAAAAAAGAGTTCCTGTGCCGTTTGACATCCCCACCATAGGGTAAAGTATAATTCTGAGGTGGACTTTGCACATCACCAGGCCTGTTGATCCCCTTATATTATACATAAGAGGAGAGTGCAGATGTGGATGTGGACTTGTTGCCATGGTGATCAGATCTTGCTGTTCTCCAGGTGGGAGTCGATGTGCTTGATGAGAGCATCGTCGGGGTAACCAACAGGGAATATCAGCTGGCAGAGAGGGCAGCTGCGCAAGTCGCTCTCCTCAGTCTCCATCCAGAGCTGTACACACACACACACACACACACACACAGATACTTTGCTGGTTATAAAAACAATACTGTATAAATTATTAGATGAGTCATAACATGAGTAAGAGCAGAAGAGAGTTCCAGAAAACTTTAGACTCTCAGTCAGTCAGTCAGTCAGTTTCACTGAACACTGAATAGAAAATCCTGTTTTATTAAGTTAGTTTCTATTGAGTGGAAACAGTATTTATCACTGGACACTGTTTTGACTAAACCTCGTCTACACCCATCACATCTACCTGTGACCAGAGGTTTATTAGGACTTCATTAGGGACAATTATGCAATTGTCTTTTGCATGTATATATGTTTCATATACAGTACTGCATCTAAACATGTGAAGTACACACAAATCTGCTTCAGTTGAGTTGAAGTTTGGCTTAAACCAGTTAAAATCCTGGATCTATCCAGTCGTCAGAAGTGAAGGTGTTCTTTATTATGATGTGGAAATGTTCTTGGCTCAGTTTGGGTCTTTCAGTCATACTTAAGAACATATGTATCTTGTTAGCCGACCAAGTCTTTACTGTATGTTGTACTCTTCACATTGATGGTTAAGGTCTTGCTGTGGTTTTTTTGCACTGCATCCGTTTACATTGTACATTTCTGACAGACAACAGTCTCCCTATTGCTGACTTGTTACTTCGCCCACATTTGTGATGCTAGCTTGTCGAGAAGGTTTCGTAACACTTCTTCAATAATTAACGTTTTTTCCCCGCTAATGTAGAGGCAAAAAAAAGGGTGATAAATGTACAGGCAGGAACCAAATTAACTGCTTCCCTTTTTACACTGAGTCGTTCTAAGCCGGGTATAGAATGCTCTGTCACTGGATCCATATCAAACTTCTCATCTCACCCTCAAAAGTATTAGCCAATAAAAAGAGGTAGGTAGAGTCACTGTGAAGACAGATGTCCTGAGATGATTGTGACATGCAGTTTAAAAAAGGGTCTTAAGCTTAAGTGAAGGAAAACCTTTTTTTTCTGTAAAATTAAAAAAAATCCCTCTGTGGTTTAGCACACCTGAGGCAGAGTTCCCCTGGCCTTGTGTCAAATAAATGGAATTGAAATGACTGAATGTAATGATAGACTGAACTCACGTTGATGGAAGGCCAGGACTGAGCGTGCTCAGCTGACATGTATCCCAGCTGTGGGTGGCAGCTGAGGGTGTTGGACCTCTGAGGGATGGGAAAAGCCGAGCAGGACGCCGGGCCTCTCATGACACTGTTGGGCACCGCTGTAGGAAGCACTCCCAGGGTCCTGGGGGGGCTGATGGGATGCGGGCAGGTCCACTCCTCCTCATCCTCAGAGGATTGCGGAGGCTGAGGGGCGGGTGAAGAAGGTGGAGGGGGCTCAAAATGAAGGTGGGCCACTTCAGAAAGTGGGAATGGCATTTCTCTAGAGTGGCGCATGGGGCTCTCCAAGAGACCACCGTCTCCACCTGCACCACCTTGATGAGGTGAGGGGGAACCCCTGTGCTGAAGTCCGCCTCGGGGAGAGCCCACAAGTTGAGCTTGTTTTTGTTTTTGGTAGCTCTCAACATAGGGCCGAGGTTTTGGCAGCGTGGAGATGGGGTCCAGAGAGAAGCGAGGCGGGCACTGGTAAGCTGAGGGGTCGGCGACCTCTGAGTAACTGCGGCGGCCCTGGAAGCTGGCGCGTAGGTGCTGGCTGGGTGGCCGGCAGGAGTAAGAGGCAGGTCCGTCGTTGACGTCCAGTAGAGGGGAGCGACGATGCATGTCAGGTGAGAGACGCTGCAGCACTGGGGAGCGTCTCTGTTGGATTGGAGAGTGGTGCGGTTGAGGAGGAACTGGGGAGTGGCGCTGTGAAATGGGAGAGTGGCGCTGAGAGACCGGAGAGTGGCGCTGGTGTTGGATAGGAGAGTGACGCTGAACTGAGGAAACACAGAGTAGGAACATACGTGTCAGACCAGTCGTCATTCACGGAACGTTTTTAAGAATATAATAATACCTTTTTTACCATTACTAATACCATTTTTTAACTCTTCAGAGACTAAAGGACGAACAAAAAACATCAACTTTTGTGAGTTGGTTTACAAAAATCTGTAAAACAGTGCAAACTGTTCAAAATATTAACAAAATACAATAAAATATAACAATTTAGTAACAATTAGTTATTAACCAGAGGATAACTAAAGGTTAGCCAAGAAGTTACCGGTCAGTCAGGAAATGGTTACATTTAATGCTACTGTTAAATTAGTTTCAATTAGGCTAAAGGTTTGAAAAAAGTTAACAGTTAAACTTTAAATAAAATCCTCCAGGGTAGCTGAGGCATAGTTGGCTGGGGCGTTACTGAAGGATGTGTTTGAGTTTGAAAATACGATTAAATGACGACAATTGAAGCTTCACCAAAAATTGGCTGCTGACAGGTGGGGGTGGGTGGGATGGGATGCGGGCGGGTCCTCTCCTCCTCATCCTCAGAGGATTGCGGAGGCTGAGGGGCGGGTGAAGAAGGTGGAGGGGGCTCAAAATGAAGGTGGGCCACTTCAGAAAGTGGGAATGGCATTTCTCTAGAGTGGCGCATGGGGCTCTCCAAGAGACCACCGTCTCCACCTGCACCACCTTGATGAGGTGAGGGGGAACCCCTGTGCTGAAGTCCGCCTCGGGGAGAGCCCACAAGTTGAGCTTGTTTTTGTTTTTGGTAGCTCTCAACATAGGGCCGAGGTTTTGGCAGCGTGGAGATGGGGTCCAGAGAGAAGCGAGGCGGGCACTGGTAAGCTGAGGGGTCGGCGACCTCTGAGTAACTGCGGCGGCCCTGGAAGCTGGCGCGTAGGTGCTGGCTGGGTGGCCGGCAGGAGTAAGAGGCAGGTCCGTCGTTGACGTCCAGTAGAGGGGAGCGACGATGCATGTCAGGTGAGAGACGCTGCAGCACTGGGGAGCGTCTCTGTTGGATTGGAGAGTGGTGCGGTTGAGGAGGAACTGGGGAGTGGCGCTGTGAAATGGGAGAGTGGCGCTGAGAGACCGGAGAGTGGCGCTGGTGTTGGATAGGAGAGTGACGCTGAACTGAGGAAACACAGAGTAGGAACATACGTGTCAGACCAGTCGTCATTCACGGAACGTTTTTAAGAATATAATAATACCTTTTTTACCATTACTAATACCATTTTTTAACTCTTCAGAGACTAAAGGACGAACAAAAAACATCAACTTTTGTGAGTTGGTTTACAAAAATCTGTAAAACAGTGCAAACTGTTCAAAATATTAACAAAATACAATAAAATATAACAATTTAGTAACAATTAGTTATTAACCAGAGGATAACTAAAGGTTAGCCAAGAAGTTACCGGTCAGTCAGGAAATGGTTACATTTAATGCTACTGTTAAATTAGTTTCAATTAGGCTAAAGGTTTGAAAAAAGTTAACAGTTAAACTTTAAATAAAATCCTCCAGGGTAGCTGAGGCATAGTTGGCTGGGGCGTTACTGAAGGATGTGTTTGAGTTTGAAAATACGATTAAATGACGACAATTGAAGCTTCACCAAAAATTGGCTGCTGACATTCAAAGGAAAAATGTCACAATTCTGTGCCAACATAGGCCGAGCTGCTCCATCTGTTGTAGCAACTTGTCTAATGTGAAGCTAAAAGAGTAAACCAAAAAACTTAGGTGCTCTTTAATATATATATATATATATATATATATATATATGAAAAAGTAAAGTTAAAGCTCAAAGAGCTCTCTCCGCAGAAGTTCATTTGTTACATTTCCTGTAATTACAAGATGCGTTGATGAGTCAATCGCCTTTGCCACTTCAGCTCCACTTCCCATATTGAAGAGGAAACATCATGGCCGGCCGGTGAAGGTGTTAAAGAGGAGGGGCTGTTTGTTACTCAGAAACTGCTGCTCAGCCTCTATATGAGCAGGAAATACTGAAATAAAACCATCCACTGCATGTTTACTCTTATAGTGCAGGAGTCAGCACTTCCCTTATCTTTTCCTTAAATCATATTGAAATGAATGTTGTGGTTGTACATGCAGTCCAACCCCAGGCCTATTCTTGTATGGTGCATAAGTGATGCAAAGAAAGTGGAAAGCTGTGTGTCCGTATTTCAATCATATATGTGTAAATATATATAACTATATATAATATATATATGTATATATATATATATATATATATCATAAGTGTTTGTGAGTTGTTGTTGTTGACTGTAGTGGCACGAGGTGTACAGTTGTGAGACCTTAAACACAGGGCAGGAAGACGAAGGTGTTGCTGCAACAGTTTGGTGCTTTGTACTGTACATTCTTTTCTACAGTTTCTACAGGCGAACACGAGAAAACGATAACAGATCACAATGTGGAGTTTTGAAACATTATGTTTGTTTTTAAAGACAAACGTGTAGGAAACAATACTTTGGGTATAATTACTGTGCTGACATATGTATGTATATTTATGTATATATATATTTGTATATATACATATATATATATATACACACACACACAGTACAAGCTTATGAATACATATACACACACACTTCCAAAAGCAAGTTTTCACCCGATGGTAAATGGCATGACACATAGAGAAAAGGAGTTGTCATTTCACTAAATACATGTGAATTCCTTTTCTCCTTGTACTTTTTGACTTTCTCAGAAGTTTTGTCTAAACACTAATAAATTCACTTTCTGGGTTTTACTTGGTATTTCTGTACAAAATCACATTAAAGTAGCCCTGTGTAGGGTCTTGATAAAACACGAACATTTCTGATTTATATCAGATGATTATTTCTTTTATTCTTGAAGAAATGCTCAATGATTTATTCAACCCACAAAACATCTCCTCTGTGCATGTACAAACTGTCACACACACTTTTTCCTTCCTTCTCAAAAAATACATAAAAAAGTATTTTCCATGTAAAGATTCGGTGGAAACAGAAAGTAGTCAATATAGCAGTTCACTTCTATGCTGATGACAGCTTAAAAAAAGTCATAATTTCACAGTATGTGGTAAAACAAACCAAAACCAAAACTAGGCCACGGCACTAACATTGGTTCAAACCTCAGATACAGAAACTCTTATGTGTTCTTGTTTCTGTTTGTATGGAAAAAGGGAAAAATGTGAATATATTATTATTCCGCTTCACGCCAGTCACCTCACTGCCTGTGTGGCTCAACTAGTGGACTTCAGGCTGTAAGACACCACGATATAATGGGCCCGTGGGCCATTGAGCCTGTTGTAAAGTGAATACTGCACTTATTTTTTTAAGGACATTTTTGTTATGTATTTTCCCCTAAATTGATCAGAGCATGTAGATGTTCACCTGGACTGGCCTGCTCCTGTGAGGCCTTCCTCAGGATCTCCGTCTGCTTGGAGCTCAGTGCTTGGAGGCGCCCCAGCTCCTCTGTCAGCTCTGTGTAGGCCAGAGCCAGGTTCACCCTGGAGGAGAGGGAGGAAGGATGTCATTAGTATAAAAACTGCAGTACAGCATTATAATGTATTTTAATAGAGCTCTATTGTTTGAAACTACCGTGATCATTATCTCCAAAATTAAAAAAGATTGTTTGGGTTTTTTTCCCCCAGTGCTAACAAGGCCTCTCGCAATCCAGCCGACTAATTGAGAGGAATGAAGGATTATATTTATGGAGGCGCGTATCACGGCACATAAATGAAGTGCTCAAAAATCACACCACTTTGTGCAAGATGTGTCATGACTCTCTCTCAGGAGCCGCTCTGACGGAGCAACTCTATTTCCAGAAGCGTAAACACCAATGGGCTGCTGCTGCTGCTGCCTGATTTAACCATGGCAACGGCTCTTTTGGTTTTAGCCCCTGTATCTGGCTGCTGATCTGAATCCAGCAGTTTAAATTAATGTGAAAAGACGAGATGCGGGGAGCATTCTGTACTGATAGATGTTCACTGTGTGTGTGTGTGTGTGTGTGTGTGTGTGTGTGTGTGTGAGAGAGAGAGAGAAAACAGCAGCTACTGTACACTAATGAGTCACTGTGTCTGGCAGTGACCTCTAAAATCTGATAAGAGACCAGTTATCTGAAATGTGTAACCAGTTTTTTATAAACTCTAAAACATTTCCTCTAGAACGGTGGAGTATTTATTTGCATCAGGAGGAGTTTTTGTTAAAACGGCAGCTGCTCTAGTTTTGCCGATGCACATGCACAGTTTCCAAAGACGTGTTCGAACATCTTGCACATGAACAGTACAGACATCGATGAGATCAGTGATTCCCAACCATTGTGCCGTGAGAGATTATTAGGTGTGCCGTGGAAAATTCTCCAATTTCACTTAATCTCTTTGTGAAGACACCGTTTTGAAGATCTTTGTGAGTGTCTTTCTTGAATTCCTGCCAGTAAATTATGAGGTCATTTAAACTAGAATATTATTATATTTCCTTACACACATACATATACTTTTTGTAAGATTTGTGTTTGGTGGTGTGCCGTGTGGTTTTACCTGATGATATATATGTGCTGTGGCTCAAGAAAGAAACACTGCATGGGATGTTACTGATGGAGAAGGGACACTGTTTTTGACAAACTTTAGAAAAAACAAACAAAACAGAAGTGGGGTCTCTAACCCTCACATCCCCCCGCCTGATAACATACAACAGCCCTGTTTCTGCTGACCCCTGCAGTGATCAGTCGGAAAATAACATTAATTTCAGTTACTTACTGGCAGAACGGCTGAGTCTCCTGGGCCTGTGTATCATAAAAGTCACATTTGTCCTGTTTGACTCTGGGCCATTCATCTTCAGCTTCACAGTGTCTCACTGCACTGCACTGTGTGTTCTTCTAAACGCATGTATAACCTTTTATAGAAGCAGCTGTATTGTGAGCGTTTCAGAAATCTGTTGAATGTGGGCCACAGTGCAACACATCACACCCCTGATGCCATGCAGCAAAACTTAGGTGTGAACGACTGATGTGTGAACACCTGCCATGTCGCAGGAGCAACGCTGTTTTTTTGTTTGCTTTGTTTTTATTTTTCTAGCGTTGAAGAAAGTTGTTGAAATGCTCACTTTGTCCTCGACAATCTAAAAATACACAATGTGTCTGCTTTAAAGCATTTATCAAAATAGTTTCTTTTAATAATCTGCTTGTACGTGAGTACCTCTCAAACATACTTGCACTGTACAGTGATTAATGCAGCGTGTAGGAGGAGTGTGAAGATGCTGCTGCAGCACAGAAACAGATCAGGGACCCTTAATGACGGTGTGTGTGTGTGTGTGTGTGTGTGTTATATGTGGGCTGACGTCTGACCTTTGTTTTGGGGTTGCCACTGCAGCCGCCCATAAAAGCAGAGTTTTTCTGCTAAGCGTCTTTTTCTAAAAATACCTGTCCCACACACACACACACACACACACACACACAGCCTCTGAGGAGAACTAACACTGGAATAAACTCCGCTCAGCAAAGGCACCGTGTCTGTAAATATTCCTTTAACCATGCCTCAGTGTGCTGATGTTTGGTAGTTGAAAGTGAAGAGAGGTTCTTAAAATAAAATGATGTTGGGAGAGCCTGAAACACTCTGCAGTCCAATCTGTGGCACCACACACTCAGGCATTCTCAGCTGGACCCAGGAGGTGTCGCTGTGTCCCACAGCAGTGCAGCAAACATGCAGCCCCATGGGTGTTTAAGTCAGTGAAATGCTCACGTAATTGGTGTCTAGGTGGGTTGTGACCCAGGACTGGGTCGTGGTACAACTGGTGACTGTTTGAGATCCATGCCAGCTGTAAGGCAGATTTATCACACACCTCAGTGTATACAGTCAAACTGTGATCATGGTGCTGATCCTTCCTGATGGGCTGAGCTGGTGCTCACAAGCTGACGCTAACATGTAGTTAGCTCTGCAGTACTTCACTGTGATCCCAACTTGCTATTTGTTTTATACTCTGTGTAACAGTAAAGTTGACCAGGAGTGGGCGAAGAGGAAGCAAATAGTCACACAACATGTTTTAGGTTTTTTTTTTTTTTTTTGTCAAAAAAACAATAACTTTGAATTAATGTCCGGATATTCCCCTCTGCCCCTGAATATGTTGGCAGTTAACAGCATGTCCTACGATGACTCGCAGATTCAAGTGTTCCTCTTTTTTTTTAACAATCTCTCCACTGCAGGATGGATAGAGTTCAGTCGGATCTAATCGAATGACGGCAGATTTCTTTAGAAATCAAGGAAAACAGAGGTCATGCATTGTTCTTCTTTCTTGAAGTTTTCAAGAGAGAGAATTTTTATTTTTATTCAGTTCATTGAAGTCACTCAGCGTTTAATTTAGTCAGTTGTAGGACTGAAGTGAGAACCTGTGACTGTTTGTGGTAAATTACATTTCATAATTACTTTCATCATTTTGTGCTGGAGAACTCTGAACTTTATTAATAATGAATAATGAGTATTAACTTAAACTTGTGTTCATCTTAGTGAGGCTGAAGTAAAACAACTCACTGTGTGGAAAGAACAGTTAAGGGAAGTTTCAGTCTGAATGTACTTTTTTAAAAAGACATCCTAAACAAAAACTTTGGATTCCACCTCAACCCAGAAATCCTCCTGTTGTGATTTATTGTAAATGGATCAGTTCAGTGAAAGCCGAAGGAGTGTTAGTCAGCAGCTCAGGTGTGATGACAGGTGGCAGCCACGGCTGACAGTGTGGGGTTTGTGGTTGGTACCCGGAGCAGAGAGGTGATGTCTGAGTAATACTGGGCTGAAAAAAAAATCCTAAAATCGAATAAAATATATGGATATCAGTCAGATGGTGAAATAAATGTTGTCAAACTTATACAGGATAGAATTGAAGATAAAAAAACACACTGATTCTGGACTGATTCTGTCACTGTGGGTTTTTAAAAAATATTTCTACCTGCTGGAGGATAGAAATCTAGATGTATAGTGGGAGAAAGATGTTCTTTCTTTCTTATCTGTATGAATTCAGTTAGAGTGATTTTTCCCCAGGTCACCTAATGTAAAATTCAATTATCACAGCATTTTGAGTTGAAAAACTTCAAACTCCATGTTAAGGGGGAATGAGCACATTTTTTTGTAGTCAAGTTGGAATAATAATAAATTATATTAAAAAAATAAAGAATGTGAGAGTGATGTGAATTTTACGAATGTTGATCCAACTTAAAGGTAAATGAAATGATGATCTACTGCACTGTCTCCTCTTAGCCAGCCTGATTTGATGTCCACACCCTGAAAAAGCTGTGCCACAGTCAGACTCCTATTGGCTAGTCCTCCGCAACGGATCAGAATTCCTACAATTAAAATCACATATCATTTTAAATATAAACCATAAACTCCTCAGGTAAATAGGAGATTATGATGAGATCATAATACGCAAACATATATACATTAAACACACATACTGTGTATTTATGTAGGTATATATATTTGTATATATATATATATATATATATATATATATGTACATATATCTATTTTGGTGAAAAGAAACGAAAGATTAACATTTATTTGATTTACAATTTTTTCCAAAAATATTTTTTATAATATACCACAATGATTTCCATTGTATCTCCGATGCTGTATCAACAGTGTGTGCTCTCTTTGTGTGGATGTGTGTTGAAGAACATACACAAAATCAATCTGTGCAGTTTACACTAAATAGACCCAATTACAAGAAAAAGCACCAGGAAACAGAGTGTGGGCACTGTAGGTTTTTCAGTGGGCGTAAGTGATATTGTTGAGTAAAACCAAAAGGTGACCAAGGTCTGGAAAAAGCCGTGGGTTTCCACCACACACAGTCACTCAGAGCTCTACTTTTCTGCCGCACCGTACACTTTCAGTTTGCTTTTTGTAATGAAAACGTTGTGAGGTTTCATTTAGTGTGAGTCAGTTGCCCAACTTGCTGTGGTTTTTTTTCCCTTTCCTACTGTGAGCAAAGCACATACGCACTGCCTCGACCATTTAACCTGCGTATGACACATCGGCTTGCGTTGCATATGACATGTTTCTGACTTTAACTGCTAGTGACACAAGGAAGGGAAAACATATTAGGTCCAAAGTTTTTTCCCTTCATAATATTGTTTTATAGGGTGACATGAATAAGAAGTGAGTTTGACTTGAACAATAATCTGTACACAGACAAGAGGAAGTCAACAGCAAGGCGTTATTCTTTGTGTTACACTGCCGCCTACTGCTCAGATTTAGCTGCTACCAAGCCTCAGGAAGTGACTGTTTCAGGCTGTGTGGTGTTACGGTGGAATGCATTATTAGTTCATTTTGGGTTAAATAAAACCCCAGTGTTTTGTTTGGATACAGATACCAATACTGAAGAGCTCAACAAATACCTAATGAGACCCCTAGAGGTCAGCCTGAGAGTTGGATGTACAAATGAGCAGTGGCTTTGGAAACAGTATTCCTTCCTTATTTTTTTTAAATTCCTAATTACATGTCTTTGTAATAGATGATCTCACATGAATGAATCAATCTTAACCAATAACAATTCTCCTTTTCTCCTCTCCTCCACCCTCCCTCCCGCCCTTTGTCGTTGTTTCCCTCCAACTGAAAGACTTGCTGTGGTCACTTACTGCTCATCTCCCACCTTCTTTATCCACTCCACATCACACTGCTTGCATGGTGAAGTCATTTCCTGTTGAAGCAGAGCGTGAAATTAGATTAGCATGCAGGTGCAGCTGGAATATTGAACCAAAGCTGGCGGCAGGAGCCTGATGAAATTATAAGTTAAATCACGAAAAGAGAGTGTGACATCGCCAACAATGACAATTCAATAAACAGCGCTCGTATTTCAAGACAATATATGTTGAGTTTTGATATGGTTTTCACTGTAATCTTTCAAATATGACTAATAGGAGTTAGTTACAGGGCTGAGACAAACGACGAGTTGATGATGTGTACAAAAGCATTGGGGAGTTAAGATTGGACCCACAATGTGGCACTCAGCACGCCTTTTGTTTAAAGAGAGAGAATCGTGTTGATAGAAATCAACAAGCTGTGTTAACATTTGAGCCAATCCAGTTCTATATTCTGTTGTAACAAGACCTTTGTTTAGATCCAAATGTATTTTTTGTGAGTTTGTGTTTCTTGGATACAGGTGATGATGCACACACTGCTGGTTGGGAGCCACTCCACTGTCAGGTTGGGGCCATACAGCTACTAAAATGTAGACGTGTTCTGATTGGTTGCTCCCCTTCTCTCACAACAACATCACTGTTGTGGTTCACTAATATCTGTGTAAACAAACACTGACCCTCTCCCTCTGGCTGTTCTGCAGCTGCCTCATCTCCTCCTTCAGCCGCTCACACTCCACCTTCATCTCCACTTCCCTCTGACAAGCCCCCTGAGCCTCGTGCCTCGCCCCCTCCAGCTCGGCCTCCAGCCTCTGCAACTTCAGGTCTGACAGGGTGTCCAGGCTGCGGGAGCTCTGAAGGGTCAGAGCTGGACAGTCCAGCACTGGGCGAGAGAGAAAAAAAAAAAAACAAGTCAAAAAAAGGGATGAAATGTAAAAAAGACATCAGCACAATTCTTTTTAATTGCCTCCTTTTTCTCTCCTGCTCATGCAGCATCATCACCTCCTTCAGCTTGTTGGTACAATAGGTAATTGTGAAAGAGCAAAAGAACTGAGATCTTCCAAGGACGGCTTCTTTCAGCCTGCACCTGGGTGATGTGATCTGCGTGGGCAAGTGAGTGATTCAGCTTCAGTCAGTCCTTGAGCCAGAAGACAAAGAATCCATGCAGCAGCATCAGCTCCTCATCAGCACTGTGGTATGTACAGTCAGTCACACACACACGCTGCCCCACAGGGTCTGCACTAATCCTCACACTGTTTAACCATCACTACTACCTTCAGTGGTAATAAAAGGACCAAATGGTCTGACTCACCAATTATTCTAAAAGAGTGCAAATGTCTTTCTGCCTTTAACAAGACAACACAGCTTCTAACTGAGGGAACATCACAACCGTAGGCATTTGCTGACACGGCAGTGACACTCAGGTTTCATGTTTTCATCAGCCACCCACACGGCCAATGAGAATAACTTTTGATAGACTTGGACTCTCAAGGAGACTCTCCACTGTGATCAACACAGGGCTGCAGTTCGAGCCCGTGGACCAGGGATGGTCAATCTTTATTTCATGATAACCCAAAATACAACCAGGAGGCAAACAACTCCCCTGAAATTGAACAACATATATATATATATATACAGTATATTCTGCATGCAATGCATTCATTACATTGTAAATAATTGTGATAGTGGTATGCAGTATGGCTACAGCTGACTTTAGTGTCTTCAGTAACATGTCGTTGCTCATATCGTTACAGAACAAAGCTCTCAGTAAGTCATTAAATTAAATACATCGTCATTATTATCCATGTCCTTGTCAAAGGGCCAGGACTGGCCCGTGCCCCAGACTTTGGTCATTTCTGCCACAGGGTCTTGTCATCATAAATCAATCCACATTTGTTATAGAATTGTATTCACATGCCATTTTTGGGGAGACTAGAATAGCCAAGCTGGAGGGAGTAGCCTTCTACAGAGCAACTGCATCCAGTCCTGCCAGAGGAAAACATTTACACAGAAACAAATCCAATCATGTGTCAGCCTTCACAGAGTCCAGTCAGTGCAGAGGGACGAAACAGGCTGAATAATACAGAGACATTATCAACGCTCCAGAAAAAGTCCATCCACTCAACATGTTTTTGAAGCCAGGATGAGTGAATATCAAACAGCAACACCCGCACAGATCACAGGGCCTTTATTCCACGTCTGTGACTGAATGTGGAACAAACTGTTTAAGGCTGTTTTTTCTCCGACACGCTGGAAATTAACCTGACCTCAAGAGCCTCCTGGACAGATTGGTGGATTGGACACATATTTTGATGAGAGACAGGGAATTTAAAAGCTCTGGCTAAAGATAAAAACAGTCCCTGAACTTTTAAATCCATTTTACAACAGGCAAGGTTATACAATAACACCATACACTGTATAGCTCCACAGTGTATTTCTTATACCTGACACTAGTGAAGATTACAGTACGTCAGCAGCTGTTTTAAAGGTAACAAAGTCAAGAAAGCAGACTGAAGAAAATTGACTTCAAAAACGTCAATTACTGATGATGATTAAACTCGATGGTCCTGTAAAGTTGCTGGGACTGATTGACATTTTCCATCCATATAGGATGATGCATATGTGATGCATTCAGACTGATGTGATGTGGTTATTACTATAATGAGAAGGTGGATCAAATTAGTTTTTTAAATGCGATTCAGTTAAATATACTATGTATTTTTTGGATTATTTTTTTACACAAAGGGGGCTCTGCAGAATATCTGGGAACCACTGGTGTAAAAGGTTGCTGTGACAAGGTTTTTGTAGACATAAATATAATAATAAAGCTATTCATCGGCATCAGTATTGGTCTGACTTTGGCAAAACCTCAGTTATATTTGCTCCGTGCATTAGTTCCTAGCAGTTCCTGTAGGTGGTGACTTACTGTGAGCGTCTGGACCGGCGTGCAGCTGCAGGTACTGCATGTCCTTGCTGTGCAGCTGCATGTTGAGTTTCTGCAGCGAGTTGTCTCTCTGCCTCAGAGCTGACTCCAGGTTCAGGATCCGCTCCACATGCTTTTCCACCAGGCTGGTCTTCAATCACACACATTTTCAAGTACAGTTACCAAAAATGACATATACAATAATCAGTGAACTTGAAGGCGAACTTGAGTTGTGCTGTAGATGGAGTTATATTTAATGAGGCCTGCTCAGCTCTCTGGGACCTTGGCCCCGTGTCAGCTGATGACAGGTGGCTTTTCAAACACTGTTGTTTCAACCCATGACTTAATCACTGACTGCATGAAAGTGCACAGGCTGCTCAGCAGGCTCGTTTTCACACAGGGGTATGTGGCAAAGTGCAGCCAGCCAACCTGTTCAACTGGAAACAGGAACTCTGTCCCTGCTCCGGGCTCTGCCTCCCACAAAATGACTTGCAAAATGTAAAATCTTATCATTGTTTGTTAAAAATATTCAGTGGATGCAGGAGAATGCTGGACTGGAGAAATGGATTCAATTCTACGATAAATAATACTGACTTGGTTTGTGTCAGGAAGAATAATCACCTAATGACTAAAAGGACTCATTGACCACTGTTTACTCAGAGAAGTAGTGGGGAAAAAAGGATTTTTATAAGAACGGCAAAATAAACAGTACAGCCTGAAGTGTGCAATAAAAAAAAACAAAACAAAAAAACAAAAAAACAGAACTGGATTTTTAAAGCGACTGCTTCTCTTTATTTTACTACCAGGCTGGCATCACCGGAGATAAAGAGATGCAAATTAAGTTTCAAACACCATATCCTGCCAGTATGCTGGAGGAGACACTTTCTGCCACATCTGTAACTTGGTTGTCAATAAATCTAACATTTAAATGTGTGAAATTATAATTTAAGTTTCAGTTGTTTCAGTGAACTAAAATGATCTCCCTGACCATCTTGTCCAGGTCCCTCTGGAGGTTGCTTTTCTCCATGTGAATCTTCTCGTAGGCCTGGATCACGTCTTCCAGCTGCTCCTCCCTCTCCTTCCTCTTTTGGAGCTGCAGTGAAAGAGAAAGTGGTGAGAGTCAGGTCTTCCTTTGCAGTTAAAAAAAAATCCCACTGTAAAAACCTTTTTGGTCAGAAATGGTACTGTTCTCTGCTGCTTCAGCAAAATTCCTTTTTGGTTTTCCATGCTGGTCTGTTCTCCTCTCACTCTGGAGCAAACCACGGTGACCATCACAGTACAGCGCCTCACACTGTTGCCCAGGCCGTGCTGAGTTCAGTACAGGGCAGTAAATAAGATTCAGACACCAGCATAAAGACTAAATAGTCCGGGGATATTTATGTCTTCTCATTATTACTGTTTTAATGTTCACTTTACATGCTGGATGGAGCAATTAGCATTTTCTGTTTTCTTTGTATTTTTAACAGCAGTTCTAGTCTATTGTCTCCTCCACAAACAAAGCACTGGCATTAAGCTCCAAGATGTTTTTCCCCAATGGTTCCCCTGAGATGAGCTGTTAGGCTACACTAGTTTTAGTGTTGCCCAATTACCAACATGAAGGCAAAATAATATGTGAAGTCACTGTTTCTTTTTCTAGTAAATTCACTCAGAGACACAGTCTGCGCGCTTGTTGTCATATAGCAGTGATTATTAACTGGCGGCCCATGGGCCAAATCTGTCCCACCAAACTGTCCAATCTGGCCCATGACTGGATTCCAAAATCATGAAGCTTAAAGAGAAAATACTGTGGGGTTCCCATTATTAAAGCAACTGAAAAAAAGGTGAATATATTTGAAACAAAACGTTTTCTTTGAGTGCCCGGCCTTAAAAGTGTCTGTCCAGAAAACGTTTTGCTCAAGAAGTGATCTTAGAATCCTTGAATTACTCACTGCTGAGAAAAAGCTCATACTGAAAATCTCAAACCTGGTCTCATCAAATGTTTACACACAACAAAATGAATTGTTATTTTTTACAACATCTCAAACACAACAGCATTTATCAGACAGCTTTTTTTTCTTTGTGACCTTAAAAATTTTCAGTTGCAGAAATATTGCACGTCACCTTTCTCTGTGTGTGTGTGTTTGTGTGTGTGTGTGTGTCCTAGCTGAGCATGCCCAGTGAGCCGCAGCACACCGAGCCACGGCTTCATTACTCTAAATGGTCGGTGCTGGAGCCGTGCGACCTTGTTTGTCCCTGGCTAATCGTTTGTGCTTCTCCCATAAACCATCTCCTCCTTCTCCCTGACAGTCTAGCTCTCTTTACCAAGTCTGAAGCTTTCACTGGCTGCCGCTGTCTGGTGTGTTCCTGCCTATTTACACACAGAGTAGCTTGGTGTAGAAACCAGTCGTCAAAACACACGACTGAAACGGCAGTTTTCCTGCTCATGGTAATTAAGAGTCATGTTCTAATTGAACACACTTGTACATGTTATTCACAGGATGTGAACTGAGCTCCATAGGTGTTAGGAAACATCGACGGCACTCTCCTCAGGGCTTCATATAAAAGGTGTACAGAAGCAGCAGTCCTGGACAGGTTTAGTCCTATTTATATCAAGCCTCAAAAATAGAACATCGTTGAAAAAAAAATCCCATGTCACACTGCTGCTTGAACAGTTTCTCAGAAAACCACCCAATGCAGCCATTTTGCTTGAACAGCAGCTTTATAGCTTAATTAGTTCTGGGTGTTTTGTTGTTGTTGTTGGTTTTTTTTTACCATGCAGCGTTGGCCTGGTTTGACTCGTACTTCAGTTATACACATGTGAGGAGGGCTGTCTGCACATTTCATCCACGGAGACGAAGCTTTGACTTTGGCCAGGATTTATCCTTAGAACAGCAGCTGGAAGTAAGTGTATAGCAAAAATATTATTTCCTGAGTCTTGGAGAGAACATCCTCCTCTCCTTCCCTCTCTCCTCTGCCTCGTCTGTCCCTCCCTGTTGTCCTCATCTGACTTCATGTCTCCCCTCCTCTACGCTGCCTCCTCCCATCCTCCCCCGTTGTCCTCATCTCTGCTTTTACCTCATGGGTCAGGACGTTGACTCTCTGCTGCAGATTGTCATTTTCCGAGTGCAGCAGCACTGTCTCTTTGCTTTCAAAGGAGCAGTAGGAGTTGGTGTCGTCCCCAAACTCGCTGATCATAGGGAACTGCAGAGAAAACAAGACGAGAACAGAAGAATATCCTGACCAAGTTAGAAAGGACACTGGGAAGTAAACAGAGTGATGATCTCACTAAGTTCTTATGTCTCTGCCTCTGCTCGTGCTCACCACATTCTGGGTTTTGTTTGATGATAACACACTGGGATCATTAAAGATTCACTGTTCATCAAAGGCGCCGCCGCCCTGGCACAGATATCACTCAGAGATTCATTTGAAATCCACTGTCATGTTATTTTTCTTCTTGAACTAGATTTTGAATTCACGTCCCTCTACACTATTTGTAGAATCACACACACAGCATCCCACACAATCTATTTAGCTCTTTGCCAATTCACCACCTTGTCTGTCTCTGCATATTTACAGACTGGATTTATTCGACCTTATTTTAGTTTGCACCAAAGCTCAGGGATGTTTAAAATAAATTTACCCCAGACTCACGTCTGGAGAAGTGATTCCGAATAAATAACGTCACCGTACTGCTCAACCGGGTATTTGGACATTTTGTCTGAAGACTGTTCTTCAGTCACTGATGATTCTCTAAAGTTGTCAGGTCTCTGAGGACAGAAATGATTATTATCTTTGTTTACACCAAAGAACGCCTTTAAAGACGTGTTTAGACATATTCTGCTGTCAAACACTGTCAAATAGCAGAGAAAGACTTTTAGAAGATGAACTGTATCAGGACCTTTGGTTTGTTTATGTCAAATGATTATGATGATGTCCATTTTTTATGTTCCCATCTTGTTACCTTAATGCACATCGTCCTGACGGTAGAACAGGCCTAAATGTTTACCATTGTTTTATGTCGGAGTAATTTGTCTCTCTGCTGTGCTGTGCTGAAGTGTTGGTTGTTAGCAGACCGCTGTGACGGCAACATGCAAGACATGTTATGCAACGGCAAGTGGCTCGGCCTAAATGACCACATTTACATTTAGAGTGCATAACACAAGTGCGCGGGGGGAGGGGGGGGGCTTTTATTTTCGGCGTGAAACCATCGACGCTGATGTAACGTTTGTCTGGAGGGGGAGAAAAACATCCTTTTCCATTTAGCCAAAAACACTTCTCTCTGCTCACTTTAACAGTAAATGTGCACTGCATGGGCAAACTGCCTCACTCCCACTTCTGACCCCCAGGGGGTCTGGAGAATTCACTGAGTGCCAAGCATCAGGAGCCAGAGAACAGCCTCAATTCATGCTATCTGTAAAGCTCTGCCATTTACGTCACTGCAACTGCAGTCACACATCACGTGTTCAGGAAGCAGTGGAAAAACACAGGAAATAATCTATTAGCAGTGAAATGCTGTAACTTCAACGCAATCTGGACACAGTCGCCACAGCTATCATCCAAACCATCCTTCATCCAGCACTGGTCTGTCCTTTCTATGGTCCTGGCCAATCAGACGTTCACCAGTCCATTCCAGTGTCTGTGAACTTCTAGCTGTAAGGCCGGAGCACTGACCACTCTTCCATCATGTGCTCCCAAATCTTTTGGCTGATAATCAAAATCTGCTGTGCACAAATCAGACCGCTTTTCTCCTCAAACGTCTGCACCTGTTCCTGGAAAAACAACACCTGTCTCTCTGTGAACCAGCTCTGAACAAACTGCCACTTGTGAGTCCAAAGTGTGTGTGTGTGTGTGTGTATGTGTGTGTGTGTGTGTGTGTGGAGAGATGCTGCGTTTCTGCACTGATATATGTATTTAAGGGGAATCCAACAGCATTTAACAAAAAAATAAAAATAGATTCAGTGTCACAGATGTAAAAGACAGACATCAGAAAAGAATCAGAGTTTCAGCCTCTCTGTCAAAGTCATCCTTTCAAGGCCAAGATTCTGGAAACAGAACTGTGTTCCTCCAGGTTTTCAAGCGCAGCAGCCTCTTTGATAACTTTTATCATTGGCAGCATTTCCTGTTTGTGCTCCCTACTGATGCTGTGCTGAAAACACGTCCTAAAGGACATTATAGTTCCTCTGCAGAGCAGCAGTCACAAACTCCTGGCTCAGGGGCCACTTTTGGCCTTAAAAAAACTTCACATCTGACCCGTGACTAGATGTCAATAGCAATAACAATGTGTTCTGTCTCTGCTCCAGGAGCAAATCCATGTGTTTCATCCATGTGTTCAGTTACTCTGCTTTAATAAAAGTGGAAAACACTCAGGGTGAGTGCACGACTCCCTCACCCTCATCTCAAAAGCTTCAGATAAATAAGTTGGACAGAAACAACTCAGACTATTACTCCCCCCACTCCCCTCTGTTTCCCAGAATGCTGTGCCATTTGACTTTGTGTGGCCGTGCTGACGTCACAGACCTCTCACCTTGATCTCATAGATCTTGAGTTTCCTCTTGATGCTGGTGTTCTCTCGCTCCAAGCAGGCCAGCCTGGTCTTGATGTCCTGATAGGCCGTGATGAGGGGGAAGTGGTTGGGGGCGTAGACATCGTCCGGGGGCAGGGGTGGGGAGCGCCACACTACGCTGCCACAGCCGTCCTCCTTCAGGCCACCGGCGTCGCCGCCTCCTCCCAGCAGCTCCAGCTCCCCTCCACTGAACAGAGACTGCATCATTCAGAGGAGTCTCAACCTGTGGACACAAAGGTCGTTTGTAACTGTAAATACTACAAGTAACCAGAATATTTCAGGTTATTTCATATACTATGTCTTTCTGGTGGAGATTACAATTATCCATTTACTCACACAGACAGCGCATTTATTTGAAACATTATTACTCACTTGGTCATGTTTTGGAAAATGATATTTAGAATCATCACAGAGGAATCTGATGATCCGCACAGTTTGTGGTTAATGAAAAATGAAGAGAAGCACGATCAATGACTCACTGTTGTCTGTGCGGAGCAGCAGCTTCATCACTGCTGCTTGTTCTATTAGATGCACGATAACTGCCCTGCACATGCACTTGAAAAGATGGGGGGGTGGGGGGTGATGGGGGTAGATGTAATGAATTGACATACAAAATACCCTGATTCTCTTGTGTTTGTTTTAGCGCTGTCAGGTGATCACATTTTTTAATCTGATTAATCACAGTCATTAGGCCTAATTAATGGATGGTTGAACATGAATTATTAATCTGAATTATGATTAATTCCTCAATGTTTATCTTCAAATATAGTAAATTAAATCTGTACTTGTTTTATCTGTTCTATTTTCTATTCTAAGCACCAAACACTCAGTGACTGGTGGAGAGTGTGATTAAAGATGTGATTGAGGGAAACGCTGCAGCACCCCTGGTGTGACCTTCATGTACCTCTAAAGCTGTCGGACCACTGACAGCTGCCAAACACTAATGCATCAATTATGCATCATCGCTGCAGGGCTGCAATCTGCAATAAACAGATGTAGATTATGTAATGTTTAATGTGCAAAGTCCTTCGGTGTGGTTGCTCTTCGGTTTTCCGTAGCTCAGTACTTCAACAGTTGTGTTGCGTCACAGCAGATCTGAGGTCTGTTAATGCTTCTGTCTGGCATTAGCTTCTCCAGCTAGTTCTCAGTTTTGGTAACAGGAAGAAAGGCTAAATGTTTGCCCTAAAATATCTATAATAAGCATAAACTGTTTTTGTCATTTTTGGTTGCAGTTCTGACATCAAAGATGATTCCAGACCAAGTCTGTCTGTCTGTCTGTCTATCTATCTGTCTATCTGTCTGTCTGTCTGTCTGTCTGTCTGTCTGTCCGTCCGTCCGTCCGTCCATCCATCCATCCATCCCTCCATCTATCTATCTATCTATCTATCTATCTATCTATATTTATACACACTGACAATAGCAAGAACTGAAATCTCGCCCTGCGTAACCTAAGAAACACATGTAAGTACTGTGTCTTCTAGAGTACATGGTACTGTATCTGCTGGGGTTGCAAACACAGCAAACAGCAACGTGTCAGATGTATTTTTGGGCTGGTTCCGTAAAGAAAGTGTCCCCTTCAGGTGGAACTGTTTTGGGCTTAGGTCTATTTTTAAAACTGAAACTGTTTACGTCCTGCTACAGTGCATTTATAAGAGAACTTCCAGAATCTTCTGCTCTGTATGAAACCTTCATTCTCGCACCAACCTGCAGTTTTAATGATTTTCAGAAACCCATACATAGCTCACTGTCTGGTTTTGTACTAAGAACGGAGGAAAGCTCATTGGCTGTATGAATAACCAGTGTGTGTTGCTGCTGCTGCTGCTGTCACTGCTGCTGCTGCTGCTGCTGTCGCTGCTGTTACTGCTGTCACTGCTGCTGCTGCTGATATGTAAATCCGGGTCTCATTTACATATGAGCCTGCTTCACACTTATGTTCCGTTTCAGTATTGGAGGCTGAGCTTCATCAACCTACACTTCATGCCCTGCATGATGAATGAGCCGAGGTCGTACTGTAGCTGACCACTATGACTAACAGTCAACTGGCCTTGTCTACTCCAGTCCTTGGCCTCAAGGACTGGAGGCGATGCTGTCAGTGGTGATGAATGGACCATGTGATGTCCGAGCCCTCTCTTTATGCAGCTGCAGATGGGATGTTTACACAAAAGGCTGTATGTTGGACGGAGCTGTGCACATTAAGAGCCGTTTGATTTACGGGCAGTGCCAGAGTTACACAACAGCCAGTTGATGTGATGCACACAGGAATGGATGGCTTCCTGACTCCCAGCTCTGCCTTATGAGTCAGCGATTGCCTACTGAGCTATTTTCATCCGCTCCCTTCCTCCATGGTGCTATTTTTCTTGTGTTTCAGGAGAGAGCGGCCAAAGCAATGCCACAGATTTGGTGAGAACCACTTCATTAATCAAACAAAATACCACAATTAAAGCCATAATAATTCGGCTCTGAACAATACCAGCAAAACAGCAGGCTGCCTTGATTTCTGTGTGGGATGTGTAAACTTAAAGGTGTAATTATATTTGTGTCAAGTTGCTGAAAAATACACAGGATTTACATTAATGCAGCTCTAGCCTTGCATTTTTGTACATCTTGTTAAAGTAGGAACAACAATCATATGTGTGTGGTTCATTATGTTGGACACTGTGTGTGAAGTGTTGACTGAGGATGAAGTCTTTGTGTTTATTTATAAATAAACAAAACCTGCGTGTATTTGTTTGTTACAGAATTAAGGACAGACTCAGAGTGATATGTCTTTGAAATATCCTTTAGTTAAAGTTGATTCTAAGGGTATTGTAAAAGTCCACATTTAAAATTCCATATTTTCCAAATCTTCTGTTAATATATCAAAGTTTTAAGAAGCAAAAAATAAAATTTTAAAGCAATGTGGATTGCAAATAAAAAAAAATGCAAGAAATCTTAACTAATGAAGAGGATGCATGCTGTGGTGAAGAAGGTGGAGACGCTGCTGATAAATGTGTCTTCAGACAGGAACAAGGCCACACCAACATCCATTTTGTCTCTGCTCCTTGGCAGCTTCAATGGCAGCACAGAAATGAGTGCATTTATCACACACACACACACACACACACACACACGCTCACATACACTTAGCTTCTTCCGTTGTCGGCTCCTGCGGCGGCTGCCCCGGCTGCTGCTGCTGCTGCTGTCGCTGCTGTTACTGCTGTCACTGCTGCTGCTGCTGATATGTAAATCCGGGTCTCATTTACATATGAGCCTGCTTCACACTTATGTTCCGTTTCAGTATTGGAGGCTGAGCTTCATCAACCTACACTTCATGCCCTGCATGATGAATGAGCCGAGGTCGTACTGTAGCTGACCACTATGACTAACAGTCAACTGGCCTTGTCTACTCCAGTCCTTGGCCTCAAGGACTGGAGGCGATGCTGTCAGTGGTGATGAATGGACCATGTGATGTCCGAGCCCTCTCTTTATGCAGCTGCAGATGGGATGTTTACACAAAAGGCTGTATGTTGGACGGAGCTGTGCACATTAAGAGCCGTTTGATTTACGGGCAGTGCCAGAGTTACACAACAGCCAGTTGATGTGATGCACACAGGAATGGATGGCTTCCTGACTCCCAGCTCTGCCTTATGAGTCAGCGATTGCCTACTGAGCTATTTTCATCCGCTCCCTTCCTCCATGGTGCTATTTTTCTTGTGTTTCAGGAGAGAGCGGCCAAAGCAATGCCACAGATTTGGTGAGAACCACTTCATTAATCAAACAAAATACCACAATTAAAGCCATAATAATTCGGCTCTGAACAATACCAGCAAAACAGCAGGCTGCCTTGATTTCTGTGTGGGATGTGTAAACTTAAAGGTGTAATTATATTTGTGTCAAGTTGCTGAAAAATACACAGGATTTACATTAATGCAGCTCTAGCCTTGCATTTTTGTACATCTTGTTAAAGTAGGAACAACAATCATATGTGTGTGGTTCATTATGTTGGACACTGTGTGTGAAGTGTTGACTGAGGATGAAGTCTTTGTGTTTATTTATAAATAAACAAAACCTGCGTGTATTTGTTTGTTACAGAATTAAGGACAGACTCAGAGTGATATGTCTTTGAAATATCCTTTAGTTAAAGTTGATTCTAAGGGTATTGTAAAAGTCCACATTTAAAATTCCATATTTTCCAAATCTTCTGTTAATATATCAAAGTTTTAAGAAGCAAAAAATAAAATTTTAAAGCAATGTGGATTGCAAATAAAAAAAAATGCAAGAAATCTTAACTAATGAAGAGGATGCATGCTGTGGTGAAGAAGGTGGAGACGCTGCTGATAAATGTGTCTTCAGACAGGAACAAGGCCACACCAACATCCATTTTGTCTCTGCTCCTTGGCAGCTTCAATGGCAGCACAGAAATGAGTGCATTTATCACACACACACACACACACACACACACACGCTCACATACACTTAGCTTCTTCCGTTCCCTGCCCCTCTCGGCCTAAAATAACCCTCATCCAGCTTAGTCCCCTCGTCCGTCCCACTCACAATCCATTCTGTGTGTTGGACCTCAGGGCTCATTTGCTGCAGCTCCTCTGGGCCCTGCTGTCTGTGGCAGTGAAGGTCCACTTCTCCCAACCAGCCCTCGGCTTCATTACAGTGATCACCACTGGAAGTCATACATTACCCCAGGCCCACGTGGCAAACAATGTTCCACAGAGATTACCTCTCCCAATCTCATCCCCTGTCTCCTCTCCCCGCTCCCCCTTTTCTTTCTACACCTCCTGGGGATTTCAGCATCGCTGCTCTCTCTCCACGTTGTATGTCACTGTTCTGAAAGGACAGGGTTGGACTCTAGTAAAACGAAATAGAGCCATGAACCCCTTGACTAGTGTTCAGCCCATGTAGGTCACGTGTTTGAGTAAGGCCCAGTGATATTTTGTAAAAGTCACAGATGTAGGCTGCATCAGATCACATTGTCAGGTCTTAACTTAACGCACTAATCTAACACATACTTTAATGGGACCAAATGGATTGTATGTATACAGGAGGATTCTGAGGAGGTAACTGATGTCATCAGTTACCTCCTCAGTCATTAAAAGGCTGTTAGAAGTCAGGGGTTTGTTAGACCACCTTACCAAATGTTATGTTTTTCGTTTCTTTTTATGTTTTGCTGGGATCTTTCTAAATTCCAAGGTTCTGTGGAAAATGTCAGTGACAGTTGCATATACATATATACAGTATATTAGGGATGAGGCCAATCCGATCCGATCCAGTAATTAACGTCATTAACGGATCGGACTAATCTGCACTGGTATACACTGGTATATATTTTGGAGCAAATGTCAGGTTAAGTTAGTTTTGTTGTTGGAATCTGTGACATGTTCAGTTTCTGTACATCCAAAGCTCGGCTTCCACTGCTGTCGTAGCCTTGTAGAAATGTGAAATTATTGTGGTCCTGTCACGTCTGCAACGTATCCTTTGTTGTGATAAAAATAACCAGTCTGAGTTGTTTAACATTTATAAGCAAATACAAGGTGGGCAAGACTGCTCCCTGTATATACTGCTTGTCATGTATTGGTGTCTCAAAACTGAAGCAACAGATGGATTTCCCTTTTTTTAAAATCAACACCAAAAGTGTGTCTCAGCCAAACAACTAATCGTACAACTGCAGCCGATTATAACAGAGCTAATCTCCTGTTTTGTATATTAATACTGATAAATTCCATTCTGTTTCCAATAATCCAAGCACAGAGGAAAGAAAGCCATTATCATCTCCCTTTACGATGCATTTGTGTGTGTGTGTGTGTGTGTGCAAATATACAAAGTTCTATGTAAATATGTGCATTAGCTGTATCCCAGGGCAGAAATAGAAAGGATGGCAGCTGGGTCAAGGCTGTGTTTCCTCCTGATAAGAGAAGAGGATCAAAGTGGGGGAACAGTAGGATTGAGTCACAGCAGAGCGGGATTTTAATGTTAGCGCTTGTATCAGGCCGCAAATAATTTCCTTTCCATCTCCTCCTCTTCTCTCCACAGCATTTCCTTTCATTCCTGTTCCTCACACAGAGTCCCTGTGTTCTTCACTCTTGATTCCCTGGCCCTCAAATCACATTAGTCCTTGTTTAAATGTTTTCAAAAGAGATGTACGAGGCAGGTGTTGTGTTCGCACCTCGATGCTAACAGCTGGGGTTAATTCAGTGCAGGAAAGAAGTCTGCATGAACTGAAGCAGTTGGATTTCACTGTTTTCCTTTTTATTTAAACTTCCAGTACTTTTTTTCTCCTTATTCTCATCCTCCCCACTCCATCTTCTCTGCAACATTTAACCATCCAGCTTATCTCAGCACCGCCCTGTGCTCCACGGACCCCTGACTCAGACGATACGTCAGTGGCTGAAGAGGTCAGGGCGGAGAGGTGTCCTGCCTTTTGGACCTGCCAATTGCTCCCATAATGCTTGGCTCCAGTCCACTGCACCCTTTCCCTCCAACTCACGTCTCTCCCTATCAGAGCCGGACGGCGCCGCTCGCCCCAGGAGCCGTTAAAATATTAAATGTCAGCAGCTATAGTTCATGTCAGGATGTAGACTCTCAACACACACACACAAAGGTGTGCAAGAGTAGAGTGTGTGCCATTTCAAGGACAATGCCACACAAGGAAGATAAGTGTGTTTGTGTGTTAGGGACAGTAGGTATTGACGCTGTGATCCAACGAAGCAGACACTTATCGATGCTGGGCTCTGTGCAATCACTTTCAGTTGCTCTCCTTTTCAAGGTGAACAGGCAGCAGTGGATAATGTGTGTTTGTGATTTTGGCACATTTATTAATTCCTATAAATGCCGGATGCCCTTCCTGACACATCCTATTTACCCAGGGCAATAATTGCCCCTGCGGCAGAAACTGTTGCCTTTCACTGTAGCCCTGGTTTAATAAGCAGCCTGGTTGAAAGCATGACTTTAGGGCCTATTAGCACACAGTTGTAATTTCAGCCACAACCTCAACCCACCTGTCAATGCTGCTGTCAGGTCCTGTTTATTAATGAAATGTTGTGTCCACACCATTGGCCTTTTTATTGAAGAAACAGTTAGGTTTAAAGAAACACCTTCCCAAGAAATGCAGAGTAAAAACCCACAGGACAAAACAATCTCAACAAAATCTTATGGAAAAGTTTCCAGACATTTCCTGCAGCGCCCCCTTTTTTTAGAGCCACGTCAATACATTAACAGCTCTTGTCTTGAGACAAAATAATCCTATGTGGATGCATCAATCAAGCTGTTGGCATAGGGTACAAAGATGGTCGCCTAAGGCGCCATCTGCTGGAGGGGACAATGCTGTAATCCTCTCAGAAAAAGACATGCTGTACGGTGGAGATGCCAACGCATCATCTCACCTGAGGCACCAAGATGGCTACCAAATTACTGTGGCGACCCCCGTGGTGACCCCCGGTGATGAAGGGCCAAGCTAAACGTGTTTCCTGTTTCATCAGCGTCAAACATAAGCATACGTCTAATGAGACGGCTTTATGGCTCAACAGAAATTCAAATTTAATGCACTGAATAAAAGCTTGTCAGTGCTGTGAAGGCCGTAGGTGGAGACATCTGTGCCGACGCGCTGTTCCTGCTTACACAGCCGTCACTTTGACTTTTACTGCTTCTGCTGCTGCACCTGAGAGCAGCGTAGAGCTGAGGGAAGCTGCAGTGAAGCCACAGAGAATATCCTGCTACTGTTAATTAATATGAAGTACAGCTAAGAAGAAGTACTCACTCATCTTCTAACACTTCAGTCTAATGTACTGCATACATATATACATATATATACTGTATACTGACCCTATAGGCCTGTGTAATGAGGATGTCTGTAGAAATGTGGCCGCCTCACTCACCAACTCAGTTCCCAACAAGACACATGGCTTTACATCTTCTCACGCCCTTGAAACATACGTCTTCTACACATACACATACACATACACATACACATACACATACACATACACATACACATACACATACACATACACATACACATACACATACACATACACACAGCACGCAGCCCACGCCGCCCACCACTACTATCCTGGTCCGCGCCTACATAGACAAGCAAACACTCATATGGAAGTTATAAAGAGGGTGAAAAACGGCACTTTGAACGAACGGCGTGCTGTGCCACGCCATGATTCATCACTTGGGGAATCATCTGTGTAGGCAGCATGCAGTGTTTGGAGTATGTGTGTGTGTGTTTGTGTGTGTGTATGTGTGAAGCAGCTGCCATTCGGTAGATTGATGGGGCCATATTCAGACAATGAGCTGTATTTCATTTTCCTCTCTCCACTTTCTCCTCTGTGAGAACTACATTCCCTTTTTCCTGCCGATCTCCACAGGAGCTGGAGCAAACTGTCAATTGCTTCTTTTTTCTTCCTACCGCCTCCTCTTCACCTCCTCTCTTGCTCTTTCTCTGTCACGTATCCATCCATCATGGCATCAGCAGCAAGATCCTCATCAAAGCCCCCACGGCTGGAGGGTTGAGAAGTCTTGTTTTTGACTTTGAATGAGAACTTTCCCCAGAGAAGACATTCATCTCTGCGTTAGTATCATCAGTCTAATTGTTGGTCTCCTTCTCAGTAGAACTCTGCTTTAAGACTATTCTTATGGAAACCTCAGTTATCTATAGCCACACATACACACAGGCTGACGCAGTGAGTGACTTGGATGACTCATGGACACCAGTGAAGTAAAGCTGGTAATTTGGTGTCAGCTGTTACAAAAGACACGGAGACAAAGAGTGTGACGCGTTCTCTCAACGCACGGTTGGCGCTGCAGCAGGGCGAAGCCAAACATGGCTGCGTAGACGAGATAGCAGCACAATGTGGCGAATGTAAAGTGAGCAGCGACGGCGGTAAAGCAATCCTCAAAGAATGTCAGACGGAGATAATCGCCGGCGCTAAAATCAATCGGCAACATTTGCTGTAAAGGTAAAGATGTCACTCAGTGTCAGAGCCACAGAGAATCATGGGTCGCCTCTCGTTCTGCTCAGCCTCCAGTGACTGCGTACATCTGTTCCTGCAGCTTAAATATAGTGTTATCACCTCTCCTCACAGGAACAGTTTATTCTAGGCTGCACAAACACTCGCTTTATATTTGCAGTATTTTCCTCCGGGACCTGTAGTAATTCAGACCATTAAGGATTAAAAGATGATACAACTACTCAAAGGTAGAGGGGGCTACATGGGTTTTAGTTGTTCAACCCCAGAGTATAGGCCAGACCTACTGTCATGTAGACTGGAGTTAATGCTGTGACTGATGGTGTTGATGATGCTGATGATCAGACTAGTAATGAGGTCAAAACTTGATTGGATAGTTGGCTAACATAGTGGTATCCAAAGTGGGGGCAGTGGCCTGTATTGTAGCCATTGTCGCAGAGATTGTCACTTCAAAGAAACCCATACAGTATAAGTAGTGAGAAATATCCCTGCAGTCAGATACACTAGCGTGTACTTTTAGTATCTCAACAAGATAGTTTCAAGCACCAGTTCTGTCTATATTAACTGCTTCACACCAGCTGGACTACGATAATGTACAAGAGTGAGCAGAACACTGCAAATAAAAATGATTTAAAAACACAAAAAAACATCAGTTCCTAGGACTGCTTAGTCCTCTGTTTGGGCTTCATGACTCCATGCCCTGAACAAGGCAAACAGAACGCAGCCTGGACCGACTCTCAAGGCTTTTCTCCAGGATCTCACCTAATAAAGGTGAGTTGGAATCGCTAAGGGAAATGCCAGGCAGTATTGCTGTGGACTTTGACCAGTCCCTGCAGTCTGTTGCTATTTTTAAGAGATGATGACATGAACCAACAGACCAAGAACTGAAGTCTACACTACACGATCTGGTGGACTTTCTACAGACTTATTTCTACAGACTTAGAGATCAACACATGGACAAATCCACATTGACTTCCTGAACTGCTAGTTCTAGTAAAGAGTCTCTTCTCCTTTCTGCTGGAACTCATCAGCAGTATTTAGTTTTCTTTCCTAGCGTTTTGCCTGATCACTCTCTCTTAAATTAGACCAAATAGTCTTCGTGCTAATGAGACAAAGTTGTAGGAGGGACCCTGAGGTGTGTGAATGTGCATTTGTACAGCAGATCTGGAACATAATCAGTGTTATGTTGTTGTTGTTGTTAATATCAAAATGATTTTATTCATGGATTGCAGCATTCCGATGTATATAGCTAAGCTAATAAAAGGTTGTCAGGCCATGGCGTAAACAGACCTAGTACTGTACATATGCACAACATCCAGGTCCTCTAGGTCTAGGTAAATGAAGCAGATAACGAATATGTTGAATGTATGACAAGGTGAGTAGTGAAGAAAGACAAACTCAAAGCTTTTGAGTTAGTTTGAGTTAGTTGCATGAGAGTATTACAGGTTGAACCCCAATGAAAACTTCTTTTTGGGTTAACCATAACTTATTATACCTTCTATAATCAGTTCCACTAACTATCCAATCAGAGGACCAAAAGTGATCCACTTCAGTGAGAACACTTCTGAAACTCACATGGAGCCTAATGTGCTCCGAGCCAAGACAACAGATCGCGGGTCACCTCCTGTGAGGTGAGACTCATGGTTTATTCATTAACACTTTCTAATTATCATCTTCCGCTCAGTGCGGGTCGAGTGTTGTGGTTTCTGTTTATGCTGCGGTTGTTGATGGTGCTTTCAAGGCCCTTCTCCAAAAGATGTTGGAGTGCTGAGCAAAGATGTTTAAATGCAAAACGTTCCACCGTGCTCTAACTTCACAGCCTTGAAGTGGAGAAATTGTCACACACACACACACACACACACACCTTTGCGAGCCTCCACCTCACGGTTAATTAATACATTAATGCCATCCTGAGACCTTGACAGCTGGTGCAAATCATTCCTGTGCCAGTGGCCCTGACTCGTACTTGGCTCACACTTTTGTCTTTTTCACTCAGCATCTAAAGTCTCGTTCACCTCGCAGAGCATCACAGCCTGCACCGATGTAACTGTTCCACTGTCAGGACTGATTTAAATACAAACTGATGGTCCGACACCTAAGGCCTGGCAGAGCAAATGTGTTTCATAAATACTAGATTTGTGCAATGAATTTGGACAGTGAAGCATTATAATACCTTAGAAACCAACTGACTGTGGAAGGCCATTATTATTATTGTTAAAGTCCAAGATTCAAAACAAGCCAAAGCAGCATCATCGCAGAGACACAGTTGGATCATGGAGTTAAAAACACAAGTGTTTCAACTGCTGTATCTTAATATGGAAAACCACCTTCAGGCTGGTCTGTTATGAGGTGTAACAATAGTCTTTCTGTTTCCCATTATCTCTGCCACTGCAAACCTCTCCAAGAATAAATGAACTCCAACTCTGTCCTCAATTATTTCAAGAAATTAAGATCTACACCAAGTTGTTAAAAAGAGAAAATTCAACCATGTGTTTAATTGGCTTGGAGTGCTGATATGACTATGTGTGGCTCTTGATTAATGAACGCTGCGTACGGCTGCTGCTGCTGCTGCTGCTGCTGCTTATTATTTGATGAAATCGCAGACAACATGAGAGTGGGATTGAAGAAAAGGGCTTTTTGTTGGATCAGAGAGAATATACAATAAGTGTGAGCAGTGCATTGTGGGAATGCACCCATGATGAAGTGCAGTACATGTGTGTGTAAAGCTCATGTACAGGAGGTTACACCTCTGCTCCTGAAGGTGTCTTTAAAGACAGAGCTGTGTGAATGTATACGCTGGGTTGGAAAAGTACACACAAGAATACACCAAAGTAAACAGTGAGGCAGAAACAACACTGACACACACAGTAGGACGACATACAGTCAAATCAAATCTATATACTAAGATGTTTGCAGCAGCTGCCAACAGATGGTCCACCCCCCGGCCCCCCACCCCCATCTTTCTTCTCTTCTCCCCTTCCGTTCTGACCAGATCTGTCAACCATGTCCTTCACGTCCACTGATGTCTCTGTGGTGTCTCCTCTTTTCATCTTTTGAACAGCCTACTTTTACCACATCCTACATGTAACATATCTGTTTAACAGATATCAGTTTAAGACTTTAATCTCAGTCTTCTGTCATTGTTTTCCATGAGGTCTCACTTCCTAAAGTAGAAAAACTGATTATTCCCACTTCCACTGAACCTATCAGTCTTTCTGACTGCACACTTCTCTTTACGTATTTTAATCAACCACTACTACTGGAGCATTTTTAAACGGTATGCACACTTGTTTTCTAGCATTCCCACAGCAATATAGTGTTGCTACTTTTATGTAGCACTAGCTGAATATTTTACACCTTGACAGTTCTTGCAGGTCGCTACATCACTATACAACATTCACCACAGGTGTTTATTGTTTTTAATGGTTAACTCCAGCTAGTCACTTTGATCTACCTCTGTATTTATTTAGTCTGGAATGAGATTTAAAATGGCAAGGGAACATTTCCCTCCGGCAGCTACTCATCCACTGAGTAACAGTCAGAACCTGAGGATTTACAGGTGAACTGAAGGTTGGAGATGAGTGAGAAATAAAAATAGACAGAAGACCGGCGGAAGAAACCAAACACACTGTAACTAAATGACCTGTGGACCATAAAGAGGATAAAACAAACAGGCAGAGTACATTAGTGAACACATCTGACAGGAAGAGCTGAGAAAATTCAGAGAGAGAAGAAGAGAAAATTAGAGAAACAGAAAGAGGTGAGAGGGAGAGATGAATGGAGGCTGAGACGTTCAGAGGAACAGGTGCAAGGCATTAAAACATTCACATCAGGGTATTGAACCCCCTACGACTGGTTAGCATACAGTATGGTCTGCTCACTGGAATTAGAATCACAAAGCTCCCATCCACCTCCATGTAACTGTCAAAGTGAACTTTTCACTCCACCACCTTTATGTCGCTGCTAATTGGAAAATATCTTTGTCCGTGACAGACATGAAATCAAGGACATGGTTGTTTGATTTGACATGAATGTTTTCAAGTACTCATGGATAGAAAGAAACACACAAACACTTTGAATTCAGCGCATTCCTGATAGTTGTGGAGAATGTAGTGGAAAAACCCAAGGATAACCCGAGGACAAATCTCTGCCATGATCAATGGGCTGATATGATACTTTTAGCATTTTTGGTGAATATTATGCAGATGGATGCATATTTAGTTTCATGTTTTTGACAATTTGTGTTGTTTCATTATTGACTTGATGTAGTGGGCCTACAATGCTAAGAGAGTTAGTCTTCTACGTGAAGAATCGCAGGTTTAAATGTTGTCTCTTGTGCATTTTTACGTGTTGACAAAATGATTTTTTAAATGTTTTTGTTTCATTTTTTGCACAATGACTGCAGTAGCAAACTTAGTTACACAGATATTAAATAGTAGCAAAATCATGTGTTATTATGATATTTTAATATGTTAGTGTCTAATAAGGGAATCAAAAATACATATTCTAAAAAATGGTGAACCACTCCCTGCAGTACCTCTCCTGACCCCGTCACATTCTGTGTTCGCAGAGTTTTTCTTTGTTGTCAATCTGATTTTACATTCAACAGGATGCTGAAAACATTCCCTAGCTAAATCAGACTGTTCTAGAAATATGTTGAAATTATGTAGGAGGTAAATACTAACACAGAAGTGGGCCAAAAAGGCAAAGAAAAGAAAAATAAGTATGCACATGCAGCACATCAATAATCATTGATCCGTCCTCCTTTAATTTCTCTCTCCACCAAAGGTGGTTGGTGAGATATAACCAACAATCCTTCCTTAGTCATAAGTGTTCACTTCTCTTACATTCCAAACAGCCTTTATGATACAATTAAATGAATCATAATAATTATCTTGTGTTACTGATGTGCATTGCACTGGGTTTCCACCGTATCCCCACCGACTACATGCGGTTCTTCACTCTATTGACTTTCAGCACCATGGAGAGCAGTCCACAGAGCCTCACGACAGGATAGCCTGTCCTTCATGTCCTTGAACAACATACTGGAACCAACAGCAGCAGCAGCACAAAACATCTTATTTATACTTGGGCCGACGGGAATGGACCTTAATCACCACAGTCATTTAAATAATTGGAGTTATTTAGCATTTATTTAATTGTTGTTCCTGTTTGCTCAGTCTTTATTACACCACTCTGCCCTGAACAGCAGGTCAAACACTGTATGGCATCTGTATTTGTCTTGAGAACCACAGCATCATTTTGAGCTAGAAAAAAATGCATCTTTTTTATCTTTTTTTTAGAAATCCTCTTTGCTTTACACAAACAAAGCTGTTTCAATTCGGGTCTTGATCAATGTCCTTTAGCGACAAACAGCTCCAAAAAACCATTCAACTGTGAGAGGTTGTAAATTCGAAGCATCTGCTTTTCCTAAAAGATTGTCCCTGACAATTTTTTACACTTTGCCCAAACAAATGTTGCAGCAGACATAAGACAAGCCAGCGTTGCTCAGTCTCCTGCTTGTCACTTCCTCTAATCGGCTACATGTCTTATTGGAAATCGTTGCAGTGTGTCTGGGCTCTGATGCCAACAATAGATTATCTCACAGATGAAATTAGACTTTGACTTTGGCTTGCAGTCAATCTCATCGCAACAAATAGCTACAGAGATGTGACCCCGTCCACCAGGATGCCTCACTCTGTCGTCCTTTTAGTGTGTACAGACTTCATGTTCTTCATGAGTGGGGAAATCACGTCTCCTCTGTGGAAAAGCTTTGGTGGCGTCAACACAACATTTTCTCATAAGACGTGTGGAGTTTCTGAGAGTACGTTTATTTTTAGGTGTACCAGCGGGGGCATTAGTCGGTCCAGTAATGAGTGGAAAGCAAGTGGGTAACCTGGTTTCCCTGAGACACAAAAAGAATCCAGTGAATCCCTGGTGAAAATGAAGCTGACTTTTTAAACTCTTCTCTCCACCAGCTCCATTCTGGAGCCTGGCATCTTTTTAGCACACTTTTTAAAGTCATCCCGTCATGCTGACATGTTCAGCTGCTCAGCTGTCACACACAGACATACATGTTACGATGCTGCGCCTTGACTGGGCAGAATGAGTGCGTGGTAACATTACACTGGCGTTACATCACATTCCTTCAGTCTCCTAAGCAACCAGGTCTTCTGGAACAACAAAAGCAACACAACCATCACGCTTCTGTGTCAGCATCCAGTTACATAAATGTTCAAGGTGACTCTGTCGAACAGAAAGTCACACTCGACAGCATCGCCGTCCTGCTGTGGGCTGCTGTGCAAGGACACGACTGTTGTCTTGGACGATGCAGCACAACAACGATGAAAACACAGAGAACAAGATAGTGGGTGTGATCATCAGAGGGTTGATTTAGGAAAAAAGAATAATGTACCCAGAGCTGTAAAGTAATTTGGACCTTTTTAACTTTTTTTTCTTAGGAATTTCAGATTTCAGCTTCTGTTTTTCTAGTCTTAGGACTTTCCTTCACAATACTTTCTGCAATCTGCAATGAAATATTAGATATTACAACAGAAGGTGAGCAGAGCACAGTAGAAACAACTTCATCTGTATTTGTAGCAAAAATATTTTTTAAAGTCAAGACAAAGGATAATGACCAAATAATCCAACCACTTTGTTTTATTTTGGCACAAAGTTTTTAAAAGCAGTCATAAATAATGACAGAGTGAACAAAGCAGAAAATGTGTTTTCATGTTTAATGAGTTTCATCCTGCTCTGTGTTTCCACTGTGTGATCTCTTAAAGTCGATGGATGAGACTCTGTTTTCTGAAAGGATCGCAGCCCTAATTTGGCAGTGAATTATCTTCCAGATGTAACCAGTCATGGCTAAGCCAATGATAAGTCAGATTACAGTAGATGTTCTCTGTTGTTTCTGACTTTGGCCCAGAGTTGTGACTGTTGGCGTCGGAAAATCGTGTGAGAGGCAACAACAGCTAACACTGCGTGAAACTGATATCAGGTGTTGGTTATACAGACAAAAAATAAAACTCTTATGTTTGATATCTTAAAGACATTCAGCACCTCTGCCCCTCTCTGCCCCTCTCTGCCCCTCTCTGCCCCTCTCTGCCCCTCTCTGCCCCTCTCTGCCCTCACCCCCGTCACTCTTAGCAGTCTGTCTATGAATATTCCATCAGGCAGCAGGGCCTGTGCTCTCCCTGTTCCCATAATTTGGTCTCTAAGTAAAGTACCTTATGTAAATCTGCAGATTTATGTATGTGAATATAATCAGAGTCAATAACAAAGTCAATGGGTTCACAGCCACAGGCTGGAAACATACTGGAGATTAGAGAAGAAATGTGACATGGGAGAAAATGATATTGTTTTTGCATAAATTAGATGAGTGTGAAGGATGTTGGGATGGTTCCAGGAAGGACAGGAAGGAGAGTGAATGTGTGCGTGTGTGTGTTGGATGTGGACCGCCCACCCACTGATGATGATACTACAGAGATAAATGATAATATGAAAGACCTCGTACACCTGTGTCAGAGCAGGGCACTGGGTTGTGGTTGACAGGAGGTTAACACCACTGTAGGTGGCACTGCTAACTTCAGGTGACACCACTGTGGAGCTGAACTCCAACTATTCATGCAGGAGTAACCCTCTGTAATTGGATGGTGAAATTGCTCAATTTTCCATAATTCACATGTGAAGCCTTGGAGCTGAGATAAAACAGGATAATTAAGTCATTGTCATTACTTTGAAACTGATGCATGACAAGAGACACAGATGCTGTGCTGATTTCAATACTGCTTGGTATCAGACAGAGACTTGTGTTCTGACTCCAGCTGCTAGAACTAGACCAAGAACCTCTGAGCAGTAAAGCAGCAGAGCTAACTATGCTGCCCCAGATATCAAACAACATAAATCATCTTGCTTTAGCTGATGCCTTCAGGGCCCCTACCACTGATCTCCCATCTCATTTTACACTTTACCCCTGCTTTATTACACCAGTGGCTCCCAAAGTAGGGTTCAAGGCCAATTGCAGGGGACACAGCATAAACATATATATAAAAATCTATATTTTAGTATTGTTTTGTTTCTTCTAAAATGAGGAATTATTACTGATTTATAATTTTATTTTTTTTAATTCTATGGGTTTTGTAGGAATTACAGCATTTTAAATAATGTTGGGGTCAAAGGTTGACAGAGGTCAAAGGTCCTACAAAATAGTGCTAGATAAAAAAAATGTAGGAACCACTGTGTAGCACAAACCATACTAATTACATTAACTTATTAAAGTACCCCAAGGCTTTATTAATAATGTATATAAAAAAAGGACATCACAAGACTAGAAACTTAAATATATCTCAGTACGATTTTCCTCCAACAAACACATACATTAGGTTTGATCTTTTGACACGTTTTTCTCCTGGGCCATAACTGAAATTCACATTAAATGGAATTTGGCACAACACTTTGAATAAAACACCTGAATTCCCTGGTGAGTTAAATAATGTCTGAACTTCTCTATCAAATATATCACAGTCTGAGGCCACTGAGCAGAGTCATCAACACCAGCACTGCCAGCTCACCTGTAGCGGACTGTGGACAAAGACCAGTACTGTCTGTTGCTGTCGTCCTCGTGCGGCTCTGAGCCGAGTAGGAAAGCAAAGAGAGCAGTGTGTGGTATTTCAATTTTAGCTCCACAGAGCCGAGAAGACAAGAGTGGAGCGTCAAAACAAGAGGGGAAAGATGTAGCATATTTGCTTTGACGTCATTCTTTTCACCCTTGTTTTTTCCAAGTGACAAAGCTGAGAGATTTTTCTTCATTGACTGCGACCGTCCAAGGAGTTTAAAATGATGCTGTAAATGAGTCAAGTTAAAGCTGACTGTAATTAGACCCTGCTCACTAAAAACAAGATGAAGATAATCATTAAGGAGGATAATGTGTTCTACTCACTGTTGGTTCAATGTTTTCACTCTGTTTATGACATCTCATATTTTGAATTTCGTACTAGGTACATTTGGGGATTCTGGCTAATTAAAATACCTTTCAAATGCCAAATGTCTGGAGTATGATAGAAAAAACAGTTTGAAACTAGTCCTCCTTGAATGTTTATTCACTCAATAATAATATTTACAAGAATTTCTTAAAAGGGACATAGTATGAAAGATCGACTTTGTCAGGGATTTGTTTTAGTTTGGGTCTCTGGAGCATCTGCCTGCAAGTTACGTGAATGTTTTCTGCTAAAATCTAGAAATGTGTCTCAAAAGTAATAATTAATATAATAATTCCTCCCCTTTTCTCAGGTAGCACCTCCCACCTGTCATTCACATATTTACAACTCTAAAGCTAAGCAGAAAAAGGTGGTCATCAAAACCTTTACCCTTGCCATGGTTTTGACGAAGAAGTCCCTTCTTCTTTCTCCCTGGGACCAGGTAAAGGCACAGAAACTAGCTGTTCAGAACAGCTAGCCTTTAATCCTTCACTTTCCTTTCGGCCAAAACGTGTCACTAAAATTTCATTTAGACATCAAGGAACCGTGTGAATTTGCAAAAGTAGCATCACGCCAGAAGTGCAGGCTGGTACATTTAGCTGAAGAGATGGCCTGTTTATTGCGAGCGACAACACGGAGCTACAGTAGTGAGGGCAGAAACGATAAAAACAGACGAAGGAAAGTTTGAAAGTGATTCACGTGACAGAACAGATATAAAAACGTCTGTATTGTTACCATGGCCTATAAAGTACCAGGTTTTGTTCCGATGTTACTGCGAGAGTACAGCTCCACAGAGCAGCAGGCGTCACAGTCTGCATTATAATACTGCCGCGTCGACTCTTTTATGATAGTTTGAAGTACTTTGCATGATTAATGACTTCATAAAACACAGGACTATGAGCATCTGTGGTGCGTAATTACAAAATATAATGTGATGTGTTCATGATATCAGAAATTAGATTATCCAGAACACTTTTATAGTTCAAATGGCTTCCAAGGTGATTACTAAACTAATTCAGGAGAAGACACTTCCTTTGTCCAGCACCAAGCGCTGCCCCCTGGAGTGTGTCTGTGAGATCTCCTCTAACTCTAACACACACACAACCTGGAACAACCTGGAATGGCACAGGATTTGTGTAAGTGCGAGATTCTTCAAGGTCAGCTGGCAATAGGCAGCTCCAAAACACTTTACTTCACAAATAGAGGGTGTGTCTTTGATTGTGAGTCATCCATGATGATGGATCCAAACCCAACCAGGCTCCTGTGTCCTTTGTGTCAACATTCATTTTAAAATGACACCAAAAAGCCATTTTCTCACCACAACCACCTCTGTCACTGCACGTCATGTTTCAGTTCCACTTCAGAAGCACTCATTATTCATAATAACCTTCATTTTACCAAAACATTACAGAACAAAATCACTGCATTAGCCAAAAAATGATGAGGGGAAAAGAACCCACACATTTGAAAAAACAAAACAAAAGTCAGATCACAAGATAGCAGCACATCAGCAGCACAGCAGTTAGTCAGTGGTCTGAAGGTAAGCCTGAGCTGTGATTCACGTTCCTAAATTAGCACCAGCAGACTGGAAGTGGAAGCAGGGGGTGGGCAGAGTGCTTTGAGTGAAGTAAAGGTAATCAAGGAGACTCTGAAGATGGATGAGAACGTCCAACTGAGGAGTCCCTAATGTGACCCCTTCACTATCATCACTACAGGGGAACTGACCTCAATACTGGCTTCTCTGTTTGGTGTGTAAAAATAATCATCTGGAAACAACGCTGTGAAGTGTTAACTGACTGATGTCTTAGTCATCACTGGTACAGCCATTGTTCACTTATGAATAAACACATTTCAGCACCACGTCGCTGTCCACTCTTGACCATCGTGACTGTTCTACAATAACTGATCTCCCTCGCCACTGCTTTCTATCAGACAACATTACCAACAACAATGTCATGGATTTGTGCAATATTTAAAACATGTAAATGTGACATTTTATTAAAAGAAACCCCAGTCTCTGCCCTGTTCCTGTCTGGATTGTTTGTTTGCAGTGTTTGTGTGTGCATGCCACAAATACATTTTACAAAATGTTCCCACAGCACTGGTAGCAGCTGCCCAGAGACTACTTTAGTTTTTTCTGCCAAGCTGGAGGCATCTTCGTGGACAAGGTTAGGGGGCAAAAAACACTTGAAAATGATGGGATGCATCACCCTGTGACATTTCTCTTCCCTGCAGCTCAGCTCTGAGCTTTATATCTACAGAGGCCAAAACATCGGACAAGTATTCGCTGGAGTTCCAGACACATACTTTTCCACTGTAAAAGGAAAGGGCCAGCAGTGCCAGCGTGTATGCAGAAACTGTTACACAGAACATTACATGACAGCAAGCTTTCCACCGTCACTGTGATTTTTTTTTTATTATTATTTTGGACCACCATATCATGCAGTAGGTACTTACATAGATGAAGGCTGAAATGCAGTCCCAAACCATTGCAGAGCCCCACCAATGCTTATTGACTGCATTTTCAAGCACAACACATTTAGTTAGTGGTGCTTCAACAGCTTTCAACATTTGTTTGGCTTGGAGTTTGTTTTTTTTCCAGAGGATTTCTGACGAGGCTTTGATAATTCTAGATAGAGCCAGTGTTTTATATATATATATATATATATATATATATATGACTATTTGTTGGCTGTCACTGCATTTCCTGTTCTCTTCAGTCTTTACAATTTTTTACCTGCCTTTTGTTGCAAAAATATCCATCATGCACAGTTACTGTCACACACATATTAGATATTTGTGAATAATAAATTAAATTTGATCCCCAATGGTAACTGATGATCCTTTCATATATAATCTGCATGTTTTTCATGCACTGTGTACTACAGTTTCCTCTCACGCTCTGAAAACATGCAGGGTTGTGTGACTTGTTCATGGTGGAAATGGTTGTTTGTCTCCATATGTGGTGTTCTAACGATCTGACCAGGGTGTAGCCCACCCACCCTCAGTGAACACTGGGATTGTTAAGACTACAATGTTTACTCAAAATGTCAACATACTCTACCTCTTGTTTTGTTTTGAGTGTTTTATTTAAATATAATTGGAATTGGAAAAAGAAGACATTTTGGTTAGTAAATATTTTTGACCTAAATTACTCCTACACAAAGTTCGGTTTTTACTGTGCTGTCGAGTTTATTTTCGGCAAAATTCTGTCTGTAGGCTCTGCTGAAATGATCCCAGTCTCTGTGCCATACTCGGATTTGAACATGTAGTCAGAAAAAAAGGCCAGAGAAGAAGATCTAGTGGGCAGATGTAGACTGATGTAGTACTTCGGTGCTCATCGCTCTCCATCAGCTCGGAGCTGAAGTTGGCGGCTGTCTTCACTCAGTCAGTCAGTGTGTGGTGCTGATGCTGCTTCAGCGCCCAGGCTCCTCTGAGGAGATGTGCGCATCAGCTGTTCATAGGAATAAACCGTGTAATAAAGAAACCCTGATGTCGGCTCCGTTTCTTTAAAAACAACTGACTCTGCTTGGCTTCGTGTGGAGACGAGGTTGTGACTCTGCTGGTGCGATGGTTTAAAAACATGGCTGTGACGCGCTTCTCTGTTAGTCCACCAGTTTTTATCACAGCAGCCAACATTGTAATGTAAGACGCTGCACAAAACATGAAATGATAACTCACACGCTCCAGATGATCGATCCATGGATGCCATCGCTGGGCATAGAGGCATGCTGGGCGGTGATCACCCTTCAGGAAAAAAGCGCCTTATGTCCCCGCTGCGTCCCGATGAAAGCCTGCTGTTTGTCCGGTCCTCCGCTCCTGTCTCCTCCTGAGCTCCTGTGGCAGAGACAAGCACGCCGCCTGGAGTTGCTCTTGTGCAGGACTGAGCCTCACTCACACATCAGCGCACACCGTGGAGCTCCACACTGGTGTAGGATGATGAGGAGGAGGAGTATGATGATGATGATGATACTGATGATGATGTCGCGGGAATAGCGTGTCTGCACTACCTCCAGCCTTGACACGCAACAAAGGATCACTGCAACTTAAACAAAGACGCGGCTTAGGTGCATTTAAAGCGCAGGGCAACGGTATTCCGTCATTTCTTATTATTATTATTATTATTTGGTATTCTGTATTTTCTGCATATTTATGCCTGTTCTAGATCACTACCAACACATGAAAGAAAATTAAAAATGAAACATAACCCAGTTGTACATTTGGAACTTGCTTTTGCCTTCACAATGCACAAAATATCAGTACAAATACAATGTAACAGCGACCACTTAAACCAGCAACTTTGTATGATTAATTTAGTCATCCATTACATTGCAAGGCTAAATGAATGAACTTTCACACCTATATGAACAGTGACTAACTAATTATACTGTGACTCAAACCAGAATAAACTAGCCATGGTTTTCTTATAAGGCAAGTGTTCTGGTCTGTGTCTGAATCAGTTGTCTTCTTTGTATCCAGTGAAGCCTAACACCTGTCCATGCCCTTTTTTTCCACAGTGCTGACTCATGAGCAGTATTTCTTTAGGAAATAAAAGTGATAATGCATTTATGCAGGTGAATCTTTACATTCTAAGAACTTTATCTCCAAATGACCTGTGCTTTGTTTTGAATTTGTTTTCAAATCCCTGCTTTGGGAAACATCTAGTCTGTTACACAATAGTAAATCAATTATATTGAAGTCATGTTTAAATGTAATGTTATTTACATTTAAATGAAATAGAATTGCTTAGTCTGGATCACGGAGTACACAGCAACACTACTGTCTTGGTGGATAAATAACCTCCACAAAAAACATACAAAAAAATGGAAACAGAAAAAGACTTATCTAATAAAACAGTTCCTACAGTAATATCAAGAGTTTTCTTCATATATTCTGTTATTTATGTGTTTCTGCTGCTCTTAATTCAGTTTGCTTCTGAAACCTGATTGACTAAGAAAATACAGTAAGAAGAAGAAAAAGAAACACCATCACTCCACTGCCTTTAGGGAACTGTTGTAAAAGAAATGATGCAAACAGACAGGAAATGAAAAACCAAAAAAAGGTCAAGAGTTTTTTATTATTATTTTTGATGACAACAAATAAGTTCCACTTTTCAACATTCAATGCCATGTCACTTATCTGTGCTGACAAATGACATTCAGGTAACATTCACAGGTCAATGTGTAGGCTGTCTGTTCACCAATGTTTTAAACTAATGTTTAATGCAACCAGCCTGTATTTACTGTGTCCAAAGAGAAGGATGAAGAACGAAGGGAATGTTTCTCCAAATGTCAGGAGTGTACTGTCTTATATAACTCTCAGCTCAGAGAGGGAGTGTACAGTTATTCTTTCCTGAAATGCAATTTTAGTTACAAATCAATACAACATAGAATATAAATGTCACTTCAACGATGAGGTTTAAAGTCTGTTCCTGTCCAATAATCATCAACAGTGACTACGGCTGCGTAATCAATACATAGAAAGCTGAAAGGTTCAAGTGTTGTACTACAGTAATATCAGGTATTTGATTTTTGTCTACAATAACTTTACATTTACTATAACACTATTAATGTGCCACAAACAGTACAGGGCAACTCAGGCCACGTTTCCTTTAATTAGAATAAACTAATACAGTGGAAAAATTCCATGCCACTTTTTTACTGTTATTGTTTGTTATTCTTTGCTGAATCTGTATTTATTTCTTAGCTTAAATTATGATCAGAAATGACTGGTTGGTTCATCTTGTGTGATGTCAATGCTGTTTGTAATTGTTAACTTCTTCTGGCCGACCTGAACTCCATGCTACTTTGGCTAACATAACCCTGAGAGCTAAATAAAAGGTTTTTGTTTGACTAAATTTAAACTATTTTCTTTGTTAACTTTATTTCTTGAATAATTTTAAGAGTTTGAGTTCACTAGCAGCATTTCCAGACATATATTTTTTCCTAACCTGAACTATTTTAGCTATTATCATAACATGTATCTGCCATATACTTTGAACACTCTTTTCCCTCTAACCCCTAATTCTTACTGATAGTCATTACATAATAATGTTTCTAGAAGATGCTGGTCAAACCATGTTGTTTCTATTGAAAAGTTTCTGAGTTTTTTTTTTCTTTGATTGTGTCTTTGTTTCCTTCTTGTATTTCTCCTCTTGTTGTCTTATCAGCATTTTCTTCATAGTTCATAGATAATAATTACAAGTGTTTTAAAACTCTTCACACATTGAATACTACTGTGATTGCACAGGACAAACGAACAGAGAAACTGAATTGTGCTTGATTAATTATTCGTTAGCCTTTTCATGGCACTGATGAAAAATATATCATTTAAGGAACGGGGTTCAATGAAACATTTTGAAGGTTCAAAATATTCAGAACTTTCCGACTTAAGCAGCAGTCTAGACTGATGGCTCATTGAACCCCCTGACCCCCCACACACACACACACCCTCCCTTAACCCCAAGCCCCATGCTGGGGAAATTTCCACAGGACTTGTTGTCCCATTTTTGACCCATCATGGCGCCCAAACCTACAGTACATGCCTGTCATACCATACAGTGACAGGGGAGAGGGGTGCAGTGGGGGAGTGGAATTAGACTGACCACCAGAGGGATTGGAGTTGTCCAGAGAAAAAGGACACTGGAAAAGTACTGGGGCTAACAAACAGGTGACCCCTTCCCCCCTCAAACCCTTTACTCCACTTTACACCCCTTGTAGAGCCTCCAGCCCCCACCCAAGAAGAAGCACTCCCTGGCCTCCACAGCAACAACAGCCTGAAGTTTTATATATGGAGAATCATTTTCAGATCAAAAAAATCATCAGTACACATTATAGGGAGTACTGCATATCACAGTTATACCGTTTTATTATCACAGTTTTTATATAGTTCTTATCTAGTACACTGCTTTAGAAATATTCCAAATTGAATGCATTCAAAATGTCTTTTACTGTTTTTTTTTGTTTTTGTTTTTTTTACTTCACACCCAAAGTAATTCAGTATAGTGAGATTCTTGGGACAGTAGTTTGACATTTTGTTTTGTCTTTTGTATACAAAGTTTCATTAATAGAATTTGCTTAGAATTTTTCATCCCAAAATATAATTTTTTCCCAGATAATTAAAGTCGTGTTTATGACAGTCCTATTTCTCTTGTGTACTAAAAAGGTATTAATAGATTAAATTAAATTAAACTAACATTAAATTAAGAGGTTAATATAGTAAGTGATTAACTGCATGTAATGCATGTGTGTGTGTGTGTGTGTGTGTGTCTTGAGTATTGTGTAATCCTCCAGTGCTACATTACCTCCTTGTCTTTCTGTTTCTTCTGTCTTCCACATGTGCCTGAATGACAACAAAGCTCGCCCTGGTTGGCAGACATGACGCTGTTGCATCACAGGTTTTCTCTAAAGTACTTCAGACTCAGGCCATGGCCACAAGCAAAAAACAAGAACACAGGAATAACAGTAATAATACCATGTCTTAGAATCTCTCAGTCTGCAGACTTACTGCAGGAATTCACAGTTAAAATGAACCACAATGTTTTTATGGTGTGCAGAGTTCAGTGTTCAGGCTTGTCCTGTTTGCCACTTGAAACCAGGAATTTTGCCAACTCATGTGTTCATGGCACAGCCGGATAAGCAGCAAACGCCATCTCAACTGTTCTGATTTAGTCGCTGCTTACATAATGAGAAATTTGACCTGGAGTCGAGACAGAGGCTTGTCTCCTCAAAACCTCTGGTGACTCTGGTTCTATCTTTCAGATGCAGACAGTGGACTCCTGTCCCCCAGGAGGGACAGGTGTTAACAGATGCCAGAGGTTGACTGACTGCGTTATCATCCAGCCAAAACTGAATACAAATATAATAAATCAACTGCCTTGAAGGCCTTATGATCAAACGTCTCAATATTTGTCTTCAACTGCACTGAGCAAATGCAGGGGGATCTATAAACCCAGTTTGAATGCACTGGACTTCCAGGGGATGAGGCTGTTTGACTCATTCAAATGAAGTTGGGACTAAACCACACACTTTCCAACCTCTGACTCTGTGGTGTCCATCAGCCACACCCGTCATCATGACAAATTAAAGGTGGATGATTCCTGTGCTCAAAGGCAGCTGCAGACCGTTCTAACACAGTTCCAAGAACTAATACTGGTACTGACAGGACAGCAATAACATGAGACTGGACGTCAGCTAAATTGGCAGAGCAATTCACATTGCAACACTTTGTACTGCAACAAGTTGTACTGCACAAAGCATGTCACATGCCACACATGTCATGTTTAAGAGGACAGGGTGATTATAGTGGGGTTTTAGATTGTTTGTTGTACTCTTTCTTACTCAGTTAGGAAGTATTTTTGTCTTTTTTTCACTCAAAATAAAAAACCGTACAAGTAAGAATATTTTATGTAATAGTGCAACTCTCTTTCTTGTTCTTCTTATTGACATTATCATTTTTATTCTTATTTGTTATCATTATTGTAACTATTATTATTATGCAACTCGCCACTATGGCGGTTGCAGCTTGTGCATTGTGTAAACCCAATCTGTTTAAACCCGCCCCCGGAGGTTTCTATTGGCCAAGCGCTAACGTAAATAAAGACAGGCGCTGGCTGTGATAGGCTGGACCTTGGTGGATAACCAAGGCTGTTTCCCTCAGTCCGCATTCAAAGGCATGTTAACAGGTTCGATTAATCGTGACAACTTGGACGGAGCCTCGGTAACGGACTTTAGTGGACCCACAGAGAGCTGAAGGAACCATGAAGTTGGTCAGGTTCATCATGAAGAACGCTGCGTTGGCCAGCGTTCCCAAACACATCGAGCATTTCTCCAAATTCTCCCCCTCTCCGCTCTCCATGAAGCAGTTTCTCGATTTTGGTGAGTATAGATCCGGCTGATCTGCCCGATTGGTGATACCATTAAAAAGTGTTGGTACATAAAGATAAGGAGATATTTATGTGGGAGCAGAAATGAAATGCAGAATGGTGGAAAGAGGCAGGTCTCGAACATCAGTGTGGAGCCACTGTGTTCATACGGCACAGAGTTGCGTCAGCTCAGTGTAGCTGTGTTGTGCTGACCGGGCCCTGCAAGGACACTTATTTGCACTACACGTCTGCACATACTACTGAAATCTATGTCATGCACATTTGACAAAATACACCAGGCATGATTTTAGTCCTGACCAAGTGTACAGACATGTTGGGTTCCCCTGCAAGTTTCAACCGTCTGTAAGGAGCTGTGAGTGGTGACCTTAGCTATGTGGGCCACACCTGGGTGTGCTGTTGAGTAATAACACTATCATACATGTTGTTATATGCTATAAATCATATTATGTAATGTTCATAGTCCGTAGTGTGCAAATAATAACAGCACGTGTGTCTTATTTAATCAGTTGTAAATAAGGTCAAATTATGGGGTTTCCTTGAATTTTTTTTTTAATTATGTCATCATTGAAAAGCTTTGATATTAGCAGCACTGTTCCTGTGTTTTATTCAGGTTCCATCAATGCCTGTGAAAAGACATCTTTTGTCTTCCTGAGGCAGGAGCTCCCGGTGCGACTTTCAAACATTATGAAGGAAATCAACCTCTTGCCAGATAAACTGCTGTCAACCCCATCAGTACAGATAGTGCAGAGCTGGTAAGTCCAAACCAAACAGGGATGAATTAGTCATCGATGGTAATAACTGAGGAACTTGAGATTGTTATTGTGATTCTATCTAAGTATCATTGGGTTCCTTCCCATTGAGAAGGAAAATAATAGTCATTTTTAGCCTCTGTCCTCTCTAATGTCAAAGACATAAACGTCCATAGCCGTCAACCACTGTCGCCTGGTAGCATTGTTTAATTTCCTCCAGTGTGAACATCACGCTCAGAATCATAAGCGCAGCACAGCCACAGTCTTAGCCCCTCCTGCATCACCCCGTGTTGGTGGGGGAAGGTGCCGTCAGCTGTGAACTTTACCCTAGATTTCAGTTGCGTGTCACGTGATGTTGTTGTTAACAGGGGCTGGCTGTCTTTTCAGTCTAAGAAAGGAAGCATGTGTAGGCCCTGGTATTGATGATCAGATCTATTCCTGCAGATCAGCCGTTGTTGAAAGTGTGTGTGTTTATATGTCATCTTCACAGGTACATCCAGAGTCTACTGGAGGTCCTGGATTTCTTAGAAAAGAACCCTGATGACCACAAGGTCCTGGCAGAGTAAGTTTTTAGTGCTGCTGTCCACTGATCTATTTGCCTGTTATAAAAAAGGCTGTAGATATGGGTAGTACAGTTCAAGTCAGGGTTTTTGGTTTTTTTCGGCTTCAAAATCCAACTGGAAATGAACTTTTTGTTTTGCGTCTCAGTTCTGTCCAGACGGCATTTACTGTTCTCCTTGTTACATAACCATTTTTCTGACTGTAGATTTCCCTTTTCTCCATCTTTCTAAGGTTTGTTGACGCCTTGGTTACAATCAGGAACAGACACAATGATGTCGTGCCAACTATGGCACAGGGCATCATTGAGTACAAAGGGGCCTTCCCCCAGGATCCAGTGACCAACCAGAACATTCAGTATTTTCTGGATCGGTTCTACATGAGTCGCATTTCAATCCGTATGCTCATCAACCAGCACAGTGAGTGGAGCTCACTTCTATTTTCTTTTGTTTCTTATTCTGCTTGGTCGGGCTGATCCTTTCTTTCCATTCAGAAAGTGTTTTTTGGGACAATAATCTTGATGTCATCTTGTTTACTTGTGTCGCCAAAAATAATGACATGGCCTTTATTTCTGAGCTTTGAATCAGATATGGATTCACTGACAACAGTGATATGTCAGAGTTGTTGCCAGTCATGTGAAACAACCACTGTTGATACATATCAGTGCTGGGGCAGTGAAGCATCTAATACTGCCCATACACACACAAACAAACGTGCTATTCCTGATCTATACCCATAGAGTTGTGTACAACAGAATTCTTCACTTTGTTGATTTATTATTTATCCATGTGGACGTCGACTATTCATCAGTGACTATTTTGACTTGTCCTGATAAATTTAAACAGATTTCTCTGATTTCACCTGTTTAACCACGTGTGTTTGGTTTGACAATCCTCCAGTTTATTATTTCTGAATTAATTTGTGAATGCAGCCCTAACATTCTGAATCGTACGGTACATGTAGTGTCAGTCAAGTCAATTTTATTTGTTTAGTCCCCGAACCATGAACACATTTGCATCAGTGGATTTAACCAATAAGCACTAAATACTTATACAGTATAATACCATTTTGTATTAGTCCAAAAATAGTTCCATGGAAAGCAACTGGACAAAGTAGGATTTTTTTTAAGACGTTTCACCTCTCATCCAAGAGGGCTTCTTCAGTTCTGACTGACCACTGGGAAGTTCTGGTATTTAGCCTTCAGGGGGCTACATACCTGTAACGAGGGTCGTTGCAGAAAGGGGGGATGGAGGTGTGGTGAAAGCCACCTTATTCTAAGGAGGGCAAAATGTAAAGTCACAAGTTTAGAGGTGTGAATGGGGGGTGATACCATAGCTATGGAATAATAGTTTCACCTGAGCAACACTTTTGACTTGGTGTCTTTGAAATAAAACTGTGGTCTTGTTTTCAGGGAGGGGGTTGAATTTTTTGGGGAGAGAACTTAAGTAGAACTTAATATGGTCGTGTCTCAAACCCCCTCCTCTGTTGAGGGATGGTTTCTCCAGATCATCATTGTACTGCATATACAACGTTGCTCTGTTTGTGGTGAGGTGTTTAGTCCTTTGGATGAACCAGTCTTTGTCTGAGGGTGTTGGTGGGTTTAAAATGGACAGGAATTTGGTGATGGTTAAAACTTCTTGTACGTTTTTCGGATGTCCCGGCAACATAAGGAATGACAAGGTTGTTCCATTTGTTACCGTTTTCCTCTCTGTTCTTCTGGTTTTGGTGGCTTTGGAGAAGGCTCAGTTAAGGTAGCTGCAGGTATTTTGTGCCTCTAAATACCATAACTTCCCAGTGGTCAGTCAGAACTGAAGAAGCCCTCTTGGATGAGAGGTGAAACGTCTTAAAAAAAACTTCTTCCTTCAGTTGCCCTCGGTGTAACTATTATTGGATTAAATGACCTGGATGACTGAAAATCTACACAGATATTTTGTATTAACTTACTGTATATCTTTCTTTAGCTCTGATCTTTGACGGCACCACCAACCCTGTTCACCCCAACACCATTGGCAGCATCGAGCCTCACTGTCAAGTCAGCGATGTAGTACAGGGTGAGTATTACTGCATGTTACAAGTAACAAATCAAAAACATTCTTTTCTGAGGAATGTTGTTTTTCTAAAAAGCACAGGGAGACTTCTGTTGTAGTGAGCTGATCCTTGGCCCCCCTCCCCACACCACATGTCTAACACTTTCAGACAGACAGAGGGCAGCCTCCCTGTAGATAAGGGAGACACTATTACTCAAAGTGGCCCATTAAGAATTATCAGAACAAACTGTACCTTTGATTTGACAACACGTTCTAACAACTTTTCTTTTCTGTTTGTTTGGTCAGATGCCTTTCACAGTGCCAAGATGCTGTGCGACCAGTACTATCTCTGTTCTCCTGATCTGGATCTGCAGGAAATGAACTGTAAGTTCAAAGTACCGTGAGTCAGCAGACCATAGTCCACCTGGAGGCAGCAACAATCGATGACAATATTCTGATATAGAGGTTTTAAATGCTCACCAAACACAGAGAGGCCCCTCTGTGTATACATACAGTTTGAGTGGCCTCAAGTGAGTTAGGCTTCAACCAGATGCATTTGATGGGTTTCTAATTAAAGCATTCAAGTTGAAGTAATTGCCCAGTGACTGCGTCAGACAATATTGACACACTGACCCTTCTGTCCATCATCACCAGCCGTGAAGTGAATCCAGAGGAGAATAATTGCCAGCGGTAGACGAAAACACACTCGAGTGTCGGGGATGATGAATGTTGAATTTTGAGTAAACCGCAACTTTGTTTCCGCTCCTTTTCACAGACAAGAATAAGAACCATTCAGCCAACATCGTCTACGTTCCCTCTCATCTTTATCACATGCTGTTTGAGCTCTTTAAGGTACATAGTCGTGTTCACATCACGTCAAACCAACTTCTCTGATGCTCCTTACATCATGTTACTTTTACTTTTCAGAACGCAATGAGAGCCACCATTGAGACGCACGAAAACAGCAACCACCTCCCACCAATTAAAGTCTTGGTGTCTCTGGGTGGAGAGGACATGTCAATCAAGGTACATTGTGGATTGCATCAGGGCAGCTGCAAAAGGATGAAAACTAGTAACTAGTTATTCTAGTAGACAAGGATCTCACAGGCCCCAAAAATGTGTCTCGAAGGACTTCATGATATGTAAGGCGCATAACACCTTCTAATTTTAGATCCCCACAGTAACCAGGACGAAAACAGAAGCTTGTTGCTTAGATTTTGTTTTTTTCAAGTTGGCTTTGTGATAATGCAGATTATTTCCTCCCTCGATGTTTGCACGTTATTAGCAGGTAGATTAAAGTGTGCGTGTTCGATGGAGCGTCAAACCTCCAATCAGCCGTGCACTAATTAAAGTGTTTGACTCCACTGTCATAGTGATGTATCAGCCTGTTTATCTCTTTATATCGACACCCAAACCTCTCTGATCCTTATGTAACTGTTTCACCAGCAGTGAAGTGCAACTTTATAAAGCTGTGTTAAGAATAGCTACATGCATGGTCTGTGTCGTGTTCACACTGTGACGCCTGTCACTATGTTCATACCCCTGTAAGTCAGTATAGTAAATATAGTTAAGTCAAACTCCGGCTAAAGTCTGCTGTTTATTTAGAATGTATTTTCTTACTTTTGTACACTATTCGATGTGTATTACAATTGTTTAGCATAAGAAAATTATTAATAAACGTGTACTAGCTATGCGCTAGCTTGAGCAGAGCAGCTTTGTAACAGGTGTAAATCTCCCGGTCTGCATTTGCTTATTTGCTATAACCTCTCGGGTCTTTACGATCTCACCTCTCTGTTTCTGTCTCCCTCTCTGTAGGTAAGCGATAAGGGCGGCGGTGTCCCATTTCGCAGGATCGAGAACCTCTTTAGCTACATGTACTCCACTGCTCCTGCTCCACAGATAGGAGATCACACTCGGCCTCCCCTGGTAAGTAGAGCAGTCTATAAGCAGCAGCATCATTTGTCTTGTTTGACTCCCTGTTATTTTAAAGGGTGAAAACTTTTATTAAATCTCTATAAAGATAACAATATGCACAGCAAACCTGACAAGAGGTTTTGAATGCGCTCAAAACCTCTCCTCATGTGATGAAGCTAAAACAACTGAACAGTTGTCATTGATTAAATGACAGTGGAATTAAATGTGATCCACCCAGGAATAACTGGTTTCTTAGACACATCACTCCTGTCCATGTACCACAACATTCCTGTGGGTCAGACATTTCCTCCTACATTCTGAGAGACATATCTGTCCAACTGTCCTGATCCTCTTCCTCTCATGTAGGCTGGCTTCGGTTACGGTCTGCCCATCTCTCGTCTCTATGCCAAGTACTTCCAGGGAGACCTGCAGCTGTACTCCATGGAGGGCTTTGGCACCGATGCAGTCATCTACCTGAAGGTACTGTTAGTCAGGCACGGCTTTATACATGACAGTGACAGGATGCTACAGGGTTCAGTGTATCGGGCAAATATTTTATACCTCTATAGAGAGTCCTAAGCTCTGGCACTTTAAACTATATTTTTGATGTCAACAACAAATATTCTTCATTTCAAATATAAAAAACTAATTTAGTCTACATCCATCTATACATATACAGATTTGGAGTATGCATATATACTATATATATAAAATGGTAAAGATAGTTCCAGTATTTGATCAAATGTACCTAAAATGAACTTGGACAGCCCTGAAACCTTTGCAGTGTTAAAACAAAACCCAGATGAGTGAGTAAATATTATGTGTTGCTTTTGTCTTTTTGTAGAACACACCTGCTGACAATTATTGATACCAGTTCCATTCTTTCCTGTTCCTCCAGGCCTTGTCTACAGACTCCATCGAGAGGCTGCCTGTGTACAACAAAACCGCATTAAAGAACTACAAAGTGAGTCAGGAGGCAGACGACTGGTGTGTGCCCAGCAAGGAGCCCCTGGACCTGAGCAACTACAGGACGGCCAAGTGAAGATGTCTTCCAGAATCAGTGCTCCAAGCCTGAAAAGCCTCCAGAATAGAGGTGGTGTTATTGCCCTGTTGATGTTTGCTCATATGGGAACACTCTGCTTTTAGCTTCTTTCTGTTTGCACTCCCAACACTTGGGGTTCTTCATCAGAAAATATAGGATAGGAAACAGTTACAAGCGTTTAACACTGTCATCCAACCAATGTTGCTAAAATACAGTTTGAATGTGTTTATGTGTAAAGAGGAGCAGATGAGAAGAGTTGGAAGGAGCTCCCAGCATGCCTTGGGGATTCTTAAAAATACATATCTGAGTGAAAAGAAGGAACAAAGACAGATGTGGGCTCACTTAAAAAAATATATTCATATATATTTTGCAATATATGCATTTGTAACAGAAATGTTGAAAGAGGAGCATGATGAGGTTTTAAACAGAGAGAACAGTTGTTGAAAAGTTGAGCATGGTGCACATCCTGTCTTCTGTGAAGGAGCACCACCTAAGCCCCAACGTAGTGGCATCACCCAAAAAAGCTTTTCTTTGCAATTACTTGAAGTATTTGAAGAACTAATACGCCTGTTGCATTGTTATATTTAAAATACTGTAAAAGTCTGTAGGTTTGAACAAACGTGTAACGTGGTGAATACTTTTCATACGTCAGTCCAAAAGACAACCTAAGTGTTGTTATCTTGTCATGAATTTCGTAGTGGACATAATGTAATTAGGATTGATCTGTTTGCTTTCAAAGCGAACTTATTCTTATCAGAGGACTACAAGACCGCAGGGCCAAAGATGTTTTTTGCTCTTAGCAGATTTCAGTGGAGGTAGGAAAACCACAGGAGACAGTTCAAGTGGAGGTGCTGGTAAACTACAAACGTGATCCAGGTCCATGGGTTTTAAAGATGAACAAGTTTCTTTTGTTTTTTTAATTGATCTTAATCTGACATTGTGTAAGAGGTTATTTTTATATCTGCACTGTGTGACTGAAATGGTTGTATATATTGTAAATATGATACAAATTTTAAAAAACTGCTACTGTTCTTCTGTGGTTTGGTGAATTCACTTGAACCCTTGTATAAAAGCCAACAGTAAAAAACAGAGCAAATATCTCACTGACTCCTCCTTTTTCTTCACACATATTCTCTCCCTTTCTCCCAGTTTTTTTCATCTTCCCCCTTTTTTTCATCATGCATTGTTGACGTGGTGTACACCTGCCTGACTGGCCTGCCTGCAGTCCACATGACTGGTATTGTGGAGAAGAAAACCAAACAGACTCCAAACAGTTCCGCAGCTTTTCAACCAAAATAAAACAATTCACATACCAGCATAATAAAAGTCAATAAAAAGATGGGAAGTGACCACATCATGAACTTTATCTGCTGACAAATCCCTGAGCAGTTTGTCGACAGCTTTTCCAGTTGCAGTTTTCTGAGCTGAGGACACAGGGGACTCGGTTGTCAGTTTCTGCTCTCAATCACTGGAGAGTCTAAAGATCTCAGCCTCTATGATGCTGCCAGAGGACAGCTCGTCTGATAATGTCCTCTCTCTGGACCGCGGCCAACAAAGATGTCTTCATAGTCCCAGACAATCGCTGCGGTCATTCATAATAAATGAAGAAGCGACTGATAAATAAGGGTTTAATAGGGATTTACAGGAGTAAAGGGTCGATGCAATGGCATCAGCCATTCTCTGTTTGCTTTCTCCTCCAATTACATGCAGTCACCACACAACGACCTCTGTGTGTAGCCACAGAAACAAAAATTAAAATAACATACAAAAAAATCTGAAAAGTCTATTGTTACTGTTTTGTTTTGAAATGACAATTAGAAAGAAAAATGGGGGGTAACAAACTCTGTCGGTGTGTGCGGTCTAGAGCGGAGAGTCACTCTGTATGTTCCCTGAAAACTCTGTTCTCATTAGGTGGACGACGGCTCATTAAATTCACTTGACAAAGTTTGCAACAAACGACGCAGTCAGGCTTATTTACATAGTAAATACAAGTGTGGCACAGTGTGTGTGTTTTTTTGTGTGTACAGCTGAGGGAACCGGATTTTGTTTAAAGAAATAATGACATGATTTATTTGCAGCTATAGCTCCATGCCCCCCATTTTGGAAACCAGTGGTTTAATGTTAGGATTATTTCTTCTTTTTGATTGTCTGCATTATTATGAGGAAAAAAGGTTATTGTGATTAATGTGTTTGTTTCTATTGTGTAGTTGCACGTTAACTTATTTAGATCACTGTCGTTGCCCTCTAGTGGTCTGTTTGATGAAACAGTCCTTTTTAATGGGGGATTGTTCTGTGTATTCAAAATACTTATTAGGTGTCTGTTTAAAATAAAAATAATAAGAATTGTACTTTATCCAATTCTTTTCGTTTTTCCCTCATCTGATTAAATTTATATAACATAACAATAACATTTGTATGTTATTTATAAAGTAAATCCATTGTCGAAGACTGTTTTTGAGGTGCAATCCTCACACAAATGTATTTTTGTTATAACAGTACAGAAAGAACACACTTTTGTCCTTCTGTTGCTCTCTACCAACTTTAATCACTCTACCATACAAAGCCGATGTTCGCAAATTGTGTGAAAAGTAACACCAGGAGAAAGTGGGAACTGTGTAAAGTTTTTTTTTCTATAAACTGCATAAGGTTTAAGAAGCTGCTGTTCCTCCTAGTTAATTATGTGGTCGTTATGTAAAGTTTATTTTGTTAATGTTTATGCAGTTTAACATTTAGTCATTGAAAGACTCCCCCCCCCCACCCCCATAGCAAAATCACAAATCTGAGTGAAGCCTGAACATTGAAGTCTGACATGGTTTCCCCAGCTGTTTCACACAGACAAATGTGCTGAGCTTTTTGCCACAGTGAGCGTAAAGAGAATAGAACACATTAAAACCACTCCATATTCATGTCATGTTACTGGAGATCTGTTCCATGCTTTCATTTCTTGTTTATTTATTACCCCAGGCTGAGCTGAAGCTGTGGTGTGACTGTGTTCAGGGTGATGTGGGGACATCCACGGAGCTGATGATCACTACCTGCTGTGACAAACAGCGAATATTCTACAGCTGCAGATGTGATTCATTCACGAAGGAAACAAATGTCATTTTTGTAGCACTCTGTAATGACATGACCCAGTCTGAAGAAGAAAAATACATTTAAAACATTTATGGTCTCTTTTGAAAACAAACATCAGTTAGCTGTTGGCTGGCATTTCAAAGATTACAATAACAATATTCAAAGATATGCTGGTACCTAAAAAGGAGGTTTTGTATATATATTTAAAAAAGAGCTTATCTTAATAATAATGTTCTCAGATACCTGACACAATAGAATGTGGGTGGTGCAGACGTGAAGATAAGATTAAGAGAATGTGAAAGGCAACAGAGAAGTTGTTTTCTTTTGTTTTGTTTTTTTTACTGCAGGGGAATTAAAAATGCACAGAACATTATTACATCAACTGTTTTAAAAGAAAAAATCTACAAAAACTCCACTGGGGAGAATTTCGGATAAATATGTTATCTTCTGGGTGCACTAATAATAATTGGAGGATTGGTCTTTGCAGTGGGATTTAATTGGCATCTTTTCTTTACAATAAAAAAGACAACAAAAGCTAAATTTGAAGGCTAAACCAAACTCGATTGCTCTGGCCTTAAAACTAGATTTACAAATAACATTTACAAAAAGATATATATAAAATAAAAGACCTGAGAACTTAGATATGTGAACAGAAATATTTAAATATTCAGTAACCAAGCGATTAATTGACCTTTAATATAAGCATAGCAGATGTGTTTCGTTCAATTGGCCACTAGAGGATGCCCTAACAGCATTGTTAGTTCGCTGATAACTCTGTAAAAGTGTGATTCTGATGCTCAGCTGCTTCTGGAGCCCAGACTCAACATGTTACTAGGACACAGAAGTAACTGTTCACATGGTACGAGCTGCATATAAAGGAGTTAAAAACGATTTATTGAATGAAAATAAAATAAAAACTCTCTTCGGGTTCCCTGCTCCTCATTTATTCCCTTCCAAAGTGTGACATCTTTAATTTTTCCCTTTTTTGGTCTGAGTGGGCACCAGGAACGTCAGGGCTAGACACCACGGTTTCCCCTGAGTGTTTGTTCAACTAAGATGTGGCCTCGTCACCGCTGAAATATGTAGCAGGGCTTCAGCGGCTGCGGTGGTCTGCAGGAATATTTGTAATAGTTTTCACGTTACACACACACACACACACACAGGAGCAGTTGTACGGCCAGCACCTTCATGCAGGGCGGGCAGAGAGGGCGGGCACTGCTGAAGGACACTCCTCTGCCATTGGTGCAGAGCTCAGGAGACTCGACTTCAGGAAAACGGACGGAGGTGGCGCACCACCATGCAACAGGACTGCGATGGTTTAAGGCGTAGAAAGGGAAACTCTGTGTGGATGAGGATTCTGGTGTTATTGTAGATCGTAAGAGTGTACCAGGACACCTGAAAGACTTTATCTGCCATCGGAGACTCTGTAAGACTATCGAGCTCAATTTAACATGACTACAGTTACACTTTGACTTTGGATAAAGCGCACAGCTGCCCGCTGCCGAGAGGAGGCGCTCAGGTTGAACCACCCAATGATCACCTTTCACCGGCACTGCAGAGAGAGAAGTTAAAAGAGACAACTTTTATTTTAGTTTTAGGTTGTTTTTGTTTGTTCTTGGAGTAAAAGTGTCCAGAAGAGTGAAAACATGGCGGAACACGAAAGTCGGGAGTTTGGAAAAGCTGACTTTGTTCTCCTGGACAACGTGTCCATGGAAGAATTCATGGCCAACCTTAAGCTCAGGTGAGTCCGGTCCACACTTGCTGCCCTCGTGTGGCAGACGTCGTAAAGGAGAGGTTAATGATTAGTGTGTTTGTGACTTCAGGTCTGATGACTCAGTGTCTTTGTGACACATCTTTTAGCTCAGACGTGTTTTCAAAGCCTCTCAGGTTGTCAGGTACAGGTGTTACAGTACATGCTCATCAACGTACTGTTGTTACCTGTGATCGTAGGGAAAAAAAACATGACATCACTCAGTGTTTTACCAAACACTATGATTTACGCATTACGACATCAGATTATTTACCACTTTAAAAAGCCTTATCATTTAGTGCAATATTTATTCCTATGACAAAGTAAATAGTGCAGGGGCTGTCAAACCCCCGGCCAGTGGGCCACATCGGGCTCGCAAAATGTCATTTGGAGACAGCCTTATTTTTCGACATAAACAGATCATAACTAATAGGCATAGTTATATCTAAGTGTTTTTTAACAGAATTGGTGTAATGCAGGAAATTGTTGCAGCGTAAGATGCAGAGATGCGCAATCTGCCACCAGGGGGTGCAACTAATGGCGGCATGATTATTTTTCCACACAATAAAAACATGTAAATAAAAATTTTCTTTGGAAATTTTTGAATAAATAATTTATAAATGCAGGATATACTGTATAATTTTATTTTATTTTTTTCAAAAATGTAACCTTTGCATATCGCCAGACTCTCAGGACTATAGACATTTGATGACACAATGTGTGTTTGGTGCAAGATGATTACCCACCTTGTTAAGTGAGTGGGTTTTCTTTGGTTGCAGGATTAGGTTATTTAGTAATTTGGACCACCTACAGTACAGTTCCTGTAGACATAACTGTAAGACTGTATGGCAGTTTGTCTGAATTTGTGGGAGATCAGACAAACATCTGCAGCCAGATGTTTCTGTCATCAGTCATTTTTAATCCATTGAAAGGTGTCCAGGGAGTCTGGTCCCTGATTGGAAAGGACTTTCTGCAGATTATTCCAATCAAAAGGCACAGTGAACCTAAGACTATAACAACAACTACTTTTCTGACAGATCACATATGATACTTACAATAATAGATCAAATCAATTTCAAATCCTTTGGAGACAACACCGAGTTGATGAAGTTGTATAACATAACATTTAAAAATGTTCCTTTTATTTAAAAAAAGAACTATACACAGGGCCATTTCAGATGTGCCTGTGTCAGCTTATAGCCACAAGCTCTTTCTTTACATTTCAATTATTGGCTGTATGGGACTGTGTGTACTCAAGAATGACATGAATACACAGTGAAATACACACAAAGATATGCAAAGAACGACAAACGCAAAAGACATGGTGCACTCGTTCAAAGCTGCTGTACGCACAGAAAACTCAACAGTAAAATGGAAAATAATTTAAAAACCTGTAAAGTTTCAGTATTTATTTATAAAGTGAATATTTTCTTACTTTAAAGTGTATATCACCTAATACTTCGTGCCTCCTTTGCATCTAATAAAGTTTTTTTTTTTTGCTTTCAAACAACTGTTAGTTTTCTAACTGATTCAACAGAAGTTATAATAAGTTATATTAAGTAATATTAGTAGTAAGTAATATATATTTTTAACCTTTATTTTTTTAAAGACCCTGACTTTTCTTATATATCATATCATATTGCTGTGAATATCTAAACGTTAGACAAATGAATATGTAATTCATTCACAAGTCACTTTTTCAGATGTTGTTGTTTTATCTCTGTGCCCTCATTTTTGAAACTATTGGAACTGTTTGTATAAAAGCCCGTCTCTGTGTCTCCGTGTGTATTTCATCTGATCAAACAGGTATTTCTTTGTAAAATATGCCATTGCAGACTCCACCCAGGCTGCACTTACAGACCGGTGCTGTGTTTCCGGCAGATTCTCCTGCAGACCGGTTTCTGTCAGCTTTGTCAGCTCTCAAAACTCCATGTAGAGCATGATATGGAGCTGGCCTTGTGAATGAAGAGAGTAGTAGAGGGTGTGTGTGTGTGTGTGTGTCTGTGTGTGTGGTAGCGTTGCGTTGTGTTTCACATGGGCCGTGCGGCTTTCCCCATCTCCTTTCAACGCCCCTGCCATCTGTGATGAAAGTGCAAGCTGATCTGCAGTGGCAGTTTTACAGAGCTGTTACTCAGCAGGACACAGTGGTAGTAGACAGCTCAGTTAAGGAGTCATCACTGCAGCTCCTTACAGGAGAACAGACATGAACTCCACTGTAGTCAGCAGTCTGTACGGCAGATGATGAGATCAGGAAAAGAAAGATTGTCTTTTGTTGTGATCAGGAATCAAGTTGGTGTCCTGTAGAGACATAGAGAGATGGGTAATGAAAGACCAAATCCCTTCATCCAGTGGCTAAAGGTCAGTGGATTAGATCTAAACCCTGCTAAATCAGGTTGTGTGAGTGAGCTGAGTTACACTTGAATGAAGCAGGAAGTTGCATAAGGAATTATCGGAATGACTTCACAGCATCCAGGAATATTCTAGTCTGAAGATTCTAAATCAGCCTTTAGGAGCATCATTCCATCATAGATCCTGATTGGGAGATCCCCAATGTGTCCCCCAGATCGTCCACATTGACTTTGATGTCATTGATGATTCTCAAGTGTCTCAGGTGGATGGTTTGTTCACATCCCTGTGTTGTGTCCCTGACTCCTGGGTCATATCTTCTAATCCAAAACTGTATGAGAAGGAGATTTAAAAATGAGGGAAAACTCCACAGTGGGACACAGGTACTGACAGAGTGAACCATTCAATCATCATACATCCCATAATTTAATGAAGCGGGAAGGGCTTGGCAGTCCCAGTCAAAAACACTGCACATTAAATAGTTGTTTTCTCCCCCATTGTGTAGCACCCTTTTCTTATTTACAGTACATGCAGCGAGGTCAACTGTCTCCTGTGGGAGTTGATAAATCACACTTCACAGCCAGTCCTTGTATAGTGTTCTCGCAGTTCCAGTCATGACCTGTAAAGTAAATATTTTTAGAACTTTAAGGACATGGTGTGGATGTCTTTTCCTCTCCTGCTGGCTAAAACAAAAAATGGTCTCCTTTTTAAGGCCACCGCCTTGAGCGGTCTGCACAGTTTGCTTAAAGACTGACAAAAGAGTGGTCTACAGTGACTGCTCCGTGTTGATTTGTATATTGTAGGCACTGGCATGTTATGGTTTAAAAAGGTGAGAAAGTCTGAGAGTGTTCGTGTTCCGTTGTGGTCAGCACTATTTTTTTATAGCCATTCCTTTTCAATTAGTGTCTGTGGTGTGTGAACGGTAGCTTTGGCAAACAGATGTCAGAGCAACCAGACCAGCAACTGGCCCTGTTTCTCCAAAGTCTATCCCATTTTCTGTGTGTTTGTTTTCCCTCCAGCGAGACATCTCGGTCCGGAGATGGCATGTGCAGATTGTTATTTGTAAAGGGTGTGGCCAGAAAAGGAGAGCTTCCTTTTGCTCCTTTTCCCCTCACTTTATGAGTGTGTGCATATGTGCGTGCGTGCGTGCATGCATGTTTTTCCTGAAAGGGAATGAACCACTTCACCCAGGGATGAAGAGAGCACCAGGCATCCATATGCTGTGCTACGTACCAGTTCCAGGATCCAGAAAAAGTGTGCACATCCATCTGCACATGGATGTGCAGATGGATGTGCACTGGTTCTGTGATGAATCTGACTCTAGAGCTACACAGTACTCAGTTCTGTGAAAACCTCTGGTTTGTGTGTGTTTTCTTAAGCTTGCGCCCTGAGAAACACACATTGCTCACTCATCCAGAACTTGCGAAAACACCCAAATATTTTTAGTTGAAGCGACTGAAAAGCCAAGCTTTGGTGTGAAGGCCAAGCCTCACTTGACAATACCGCTTATCATCTGAGCCTGGCTGGCCACCTGTGCTGGGAATTCTACTTGTGTGAATATACGCATGCTATCATGCTATGTTGTATAGCTAGTCAAGTCCCCCAGCAGCAGCATGTCATGTATGGTTTGGAAAAAGTTTGCTCTTTTCCTTTCAGTGTTGCCAGACTTGGTTGTTTAGGTTGATGTTTTGCTTTGTTTGACTTGAGGTTGAACTGTGTGTTCTGTTCCAGAGAACAGAGCCTCCCTCCCAGGCAGCCTCTAAATAGCACTCAGCCAGTGCCTCTGTGTAGAGATGTCTGGTTTGGATAAAAGTTCAAGGCAAATTCCCGCATGGGTCTTGGGAATTTTGCCTAAACTGTGTAGTCAGCAGATTAGACGTCATGGACCTACACTGAGTTGATTTATGTCCATGTCAGAAAATTAACTCAAGAATAATTAAAAGTGACTCATGGCAGAAAAATACAACAAATCACTTAGATAACAAGGGGAACTTTGACTCTTCAGTTTTTTTGGTTATTCTTTCCTTTCCATATATATACTGTATATCATCACTTGATGACCATAAACAAGTCAGAAGACAGTCATCAGTTACAAGTAATGCTTGAGCTGGTCTTTCTTTTAAAAATAGAATGTATATCTTTGCACTTCTCATAGACTGGGCCACTCTGAGGTTGAACCCGAGCCAATTGGCTTCTGTTTAGATTTAGAAATTTACACCTGGTGGGTTCACTCTTGATTGGCATCATTTATGGGCAATAGAGGTCCAGCATTGTTATGCCAAAAACATATTGACCGGAAAACATTTCTCTAGAATTGAGTTTTAATTTGTATAAATGGGGACTTTGTTATGTTCAGTAGTTTTGTGGTTTTTGTGGTGAATTTTAGATCAGCTTGAGTTGATATTGGATCTTCTTGAGCATTTCTTGCTTTGGCAAGTAAGCCACAGCCCATGTTTACTTCACGCACAAAGCAGTTACCAGCTAACCTTCTAATTAAGGAGCATACTACTGTAAGGACCGTTTAGGTTGCAGGTCTTGTTTATATTGTGTGTGTTTTGGAACAGATTTAGGTTTGTAGGGTTTTGGGAGGTATTTTTAGAATCTTTCTGAAAATGTGGTTTGTATACAGAAGCTCATAGTAACATTTGTGAGTAAAACCCCACAGGCTCACTGCAATCTCTGGTTTTTACTGCTTTGTAAGCTTAAATGTGTCTATCATTCCCACCAATTTCACACAGTTTTTACTGCTGCTAAACATTTTTGTAAGGCAGCGTGGTTTTGTCTGTCCCTGAGGAGTCCGGGAAGAAGAAATTCCTGCAAAATTGTTGTGTGTTACCCTAATAATTACCAATGGATTGTTAAAATTCTTGTATTAAAAGGGTGGCATAATTGAAACGACTAAAACTGACAATCTAAGGGGATACGTTTATCTGCTTTTGTGCAGGTGATAGGTCAGCAGGTTGTGAGGATTGGCTGTCTGGATTACATTCTACTGAAATACTTAAGGGCTGAGGTTCAGATTACATGGAAAAACATGTCAAATTAGCAATTAAATATGTAAATGTGAGTATCTGGTCCATACATATTTAAACCTTACTACTTTATTTTAATTCTATAGTATTATAGTGTCTCTGTGATCGAAGTGTTTTTCCCTACTGTAAAACCTGCACAGAGCGATTTAGCCTTTGAACTTGTCAATAGGGAGTTAAAAGGACTTTGAACAGGAAGCCTCCAATAATACGAGGCAGGCCAGCGAGGCAGGAAAGCTGGCATTTCCCCTGCCTTTGCTGCTCACATTTAATTATTTCCTGCAGCTCCTCTTCCTAACCCAGCTTGGGAATCTTGTGCGCACTAGACATAAATCTAAAATCCGATACTGCGTTGATTTTATTCATAGCGGGGTTTTTTTTTTTTTCAGAGTTGCCTGGGTCCCAGTTTCACTCTTCAAAGTTAGCTTTGTTACTCTATATCTGCTGTATCCTGGATGTGGCCATAAAATTTACCTGCTCATTTTTTTCATGTGCTGTTACAGGAACAATAGTTGTCCTGTTGCACTGCTGTATAACTAATGGAGGAGGTGTGGTGCTCCAAAAAGGAATAGTGTGACTTTTTATTTCTCCTCCTGAACAAACAAAGGCATCAGAGTTAACAGCATGTGGCTGATGTAAATTTTAAAACCAAAGGTCAATAGTTACATGAAAACATTTCCTGCGTCCCCTTTCCTCTTTGTTGCCGTCTCTCTGTCTGAGTTGAAGGCACTGGAGTCAGGATTGGAAACATTTTAGACCTAAAGTCTTTTCTTGCACCAGAGATTTATCTGCTTTTTACTGCTGTGATTATTTCTTTGCAATAAAATCAAAGTTCACCAGAAGGACAGGCCAGGTCCACGTGTAGTTACCATCCCATATGTCCCTAATAGGTCATATGTCTTTACCCTACAGCAAAGATGAAAAAAGAGGTCAAAGTTCAAGTTTAAACATGAAGCTAATTCTTCTAAGGCTAATTACCTAAGCCTACTCATCATCAGTACTTTCATCACGAGACTGGAAAAACAACTTTAAAGGTACAATAATAACATATCATTTACATTCATGCATTTAGCAGATGCTTTCATACCAACTGACATGAGGAGAATTTTTGTCATTGTGATGCATCAGTAATGAAAATACTCTCTCTGCCTCCTCTGAAAGACAGGGACATGATGACAGCCCCCCCCCACCCCACCCCACCCCCTCAGTCTCCATGCATCTTTTATGTTTAACTTGTCAATATATCACTCTAAATGCTCCTGCAGTGCCTCAGACCGACATTCCCTGGAGACATTTTTGCTGATCTTGACAAGAGTCTAACGTGAACTGGTGAAATCATAAAAAGAAAAGCAATCCGGCAGCAAACAGTCCAGTCTCGCCACAAGAATTTCCATACAACCGTCTGTAATCTGAAACACATTACCGTCGTTACATAAACAGGGCCTGTGCTCTTGTAGCTTCGTTCCCCTAAAATAAGTTCACCAGCTCCCAGAGACGTCTCATTTGTGGACTGCCTGAGTTGGCAGACGGGGTCGGGAACAGGCCATATCAGAACATCCTCTCAGTTGGCCATTTTTCTTCTTTTTTTCTGTTTCCATGCCTTTACCTCATGGCTCTTTTTTAAATTATTGTCAGACTGAATTCTTATATATTTTGTCTTTGTTACACATGGTACTAGATGCTATATTGTTTTTTAACCACTCTTGCTTCATTAAACAGTGGATTTATATAAAAATGTTTTAAAATATTTGACTCTTTTCAATGGTGTTGTCTCACTTAGGAGTTCAATGGGTGACACATTAAACTGTCTGCTTCTGCCTGCTACATTATCTCCAGACACAGCTTCCTAGAAGTTTTTGTCATCACATTTATAATGCACACACACACACCCACACCCACACCCATGAAATGTGATGCAATCATGCCTGATGAGCTCTCTTATCTCACCCGTGTTCCTACATCATGGAATGAGTGTTCATTTTCTCAGAAGTCCCCCAGCACTGCTGTCTCTCTGGGAATCCCTAATGAGGCCTGTGACTAACACAGCTGATGTTGCTCAGGGTGTGTGTGTGTGTGTGTGTGTGTGTGTTTTGTGTGTTCTTGTTTTTTTCATAGTAAGTGTGTCCTAGGCAGCAGTGATGTCACACTCTGCTTACATCAGTGCATTGTTCTGCTGTCCACCTGTTAGGGCTGTGACCTGAGCCACTGCTGTGGTTCAACATTACTCACTTTCACACACACTGGCCTGAGTGGTTGACTGAACAGGGAAAACAGATTGGTTTTTATGTTACATTTTCTCATTTCTTTACATGGTGTTTGGTACATTTCTGTGACCACGGAATCATTTTACTCTTTGTTTCTTTAAATATTATTTTGATGCTCCACTGAGCAGTGTTTCAAATCAAATTGTCAGTGTCCCCATCAATGTTATTTGTATTGTATTTTCATCAGTGTTTTGGTCCCAGAGTTATGGGTTTGATGCCTAGTTGTTCCACTTTCTAGTGAATATTTGGTGCGCACGTCTCCTGCCGTTGTCCGTTGTCCATCAGTCTGTTTTTGTTCTTCTCTCCATCCCACTATTAGCTGTGATACTTTCCTGAAATAGCACGTTGAGTAACGTCTGGTTTGTCTGGATGGTTGTGACTGCTCTCTCTCTCTCTCTCTCTCTCTTGTCCTTGCAGAGTCCACTTTATTTCTTACATCTGCCAGTGCTGGCCCCTGAGTCAGAGAAAGAAACAGGTTCTTAAATGACTTGCGACTACAGCCCTTAAATCCCCGTCCAACACTGCTCACTACATTTATCCTGTCTTCACTGGAAGAAGCGTTTATTGAATTTTGTAGATTTATTTTCGGTGAGATAATCCTTCTTCTTCTCTTCCTATTCCCCTGGAAACCCACTGTTATGGTGACGCTCTGTGCCAGTTTAAGTGTGTGCATATGTAAAGGGGTGTGGTGAATGGCTGCAGATGCACTCAGACAGTGAAGGAGCGGGGGTCAGACACCTGATCTGCAGCTTGACCCTTTACACATGGCTCCTATTCCCCCAGAGTGTCCAGTCCTGCCAGCCTCATCAGAACATCCTGAACCGTGAATGGAAGGAACTACTGTTTTTAAATCCTCTTCATGTGCACTCTGACATGATGGCTCTGACTGGTTAGTTTGTCAGACACCCTCTCTTTGTGTTGAGGACAGTTTACAAATGTGTTTCTAAGAGTTGTTTGCAAAAAAGATCAGAAGCTTTAACAATTGTGGATTTTCCAAAATGGATTTCAAGAGACAATCGTGATCAATCAAATCGACAATTATTCACCTCACCCGTAACTATTGCCATCGACATCCCTGACTGTACACCCAAATATTTAGTAGAATATTCCCTCCAGCATTGACCACGGGTGTAAATCTGAAGGTTCTGAGACATTGACAAAACCAGAAGACAGTAAGATCTCCAAGACTCCAAGATTTTGAGGTGAGGACCCCTCACCTTGATTTGCTAAAACGTTACCACTGGGGGGGGGGGGGGGGGGTCACAGTGTTGTTCTGTTTGCTTTAACAAAGATAACAGACAGTAAGGGTCAGTAAGGGTCTATAAACCTGACTCCTAGGGATGTTGTTTTATTATAGGAATTTGCTGTGGTGTCGTCCTCAGGAGATGAACAGAGTAAACTGATTCTCAGACCGCTGTAGAAAACCAAATTCTTTTGGAGACAATGAGAGAATGTAATTCCTTTTAAACCACAGCTTAATTAAATATGAAATAAATTAAAAGTTAATGCTTATTTAATGATGGATATGAACAAAATCAATACTAATTTAAATCTTTACTGATTTATGTATTTAGTTTTCTTTTAATAATAATTATCATTCATCATAATTGCTTGCCTTGTGTTCCAACAGAATGACAAGGAACCCAGAGATTCCCTCCCTACACTGCAGTGATTATATACAGTAGTCTCTGTGTTTGGTTTGGTCCAGGTCACAATCGCCAACACTTGTGTATCAGTGTTTTTCAGACAAATTTGGCACCAAGTAGATGATGAAGATGAGTTGAGATGAAGAAGCTTTCTGATCTTGAATGAAGGACTTGTTTAATCCTGGCTCCCTGCTCTAGGACCTGATGCAGGCTTGTTGTGCTGTCGCAGGGAGGCTGCTTCTAATTTTGGGAGGAAGATGAATGGGCTCCTGAGGAAGGGTGGAAGTGTAACGTGCTGATGAGCTGCTGCGTCTCCCACAGACGGACGAGGAGCTGCTGTTTAGAACTGAGCAGCCGTAACAAAGCAGCGGAAAATCCCCTAATGCACAACCCAGATGTCTGATGTCTGTGGACCATGACAGAAGCCTCTGTCACACTGTAATGAGAGGGGGAGAGAGAGGGGAGAGAGGGTGAGGGAGAGCTGCACTTTTGACTGGGGTCTTGTAGGTCCTAAATATAAATGTGAGGGGTCCTTGAAGTCGTCTGGTTTGATGAGACTCAGAGACACTGATGAGTCCCTCAGGTTCTGTGGCTGTAAGTGTTACCTAGTGTCGATCAACAGAAACCTGTGCTCTCTCTGCTGCTTCTCTCACATCTGTTCACACTGTGTGACAGAATGAATAAACAGTCTGGATAACAACACACAACACATTCAATAGCCCTAGGATAGAATTCTTATTCTTCAAAATATCTGACATTGCCCAAGACCATTTTCCCAAAGTGGGGGGTGGCACCCTGTGGGGCAGTAAGGTCAATTGATTTGTATTTTTGGGTAAGTGCAGACTTGTAATTTTCAGACTTCCATGGAAGTTTTGTGGATGAAATTATTCATAGTCCCCTTGTTGGACAGGAAATAGCTGGTTGATGGTTTTCTAGAGAAACAGTGGGGTTTTTTAAAAAATATACCACATGTGTCATCCAGCAGGCATGAGTTGGAGGATAAGCCCTGGAAGCGTACTGCTATAACTCCAAACAAGTGCAGTGACGGGAATGAAGGATAAAACTGGACCAGCCACAGATTATCTTCCTGCCCTGGATAAATCCTGCAGTGACCCTGAGATTCTAACACAGTTGATAACAAACACAAATATAAAGAGAGAGTCGTTTAAAAACTCTGAATAAGAAGGTTTTTAAGATCTCCCCACATGCAGTACTTTTCATTTGGTAATTTTTTCACATCATTTTTTTCATTTCACAACATCTAATTTATTTTATACTGGATTTGATGAATTGTCATAATTGAACCAGCCTGTTCATCCCTGGGGCTGGGAACTAGACACTGTGTTTTGACACTAGTATTTGAGTCACGGTTACCTCTCAATTCTTTTCTGTTGAGTTTTTATTTTGGCCTTTTTTGTGGGCAGAGGGGAGGGCTCGTTGGTGGGAGAGTGTCATAAATTGCTCACGCTCCTCCCAGAGTTAACCATAAGAAACGACTACACCCAAACAGGACTGGAGACAGCGGTTGTGCGCTGCTTTGCTCTGTAATTCATATATCTGAAGCAAGTGTGTGTATTTGTGTGTATACGCGGTAGGTTTGTGCTTTAATGAATGTGTGTGGCATTAGGGATCCTCAGATATTTTTAGAGCAGACTGAGCTCCACAGAAAAGACGAGAAAAATGAAAAAAAAAAAAAACAACAGCAACAACTTTGAAGTCACATTTTCGCACAGTTTTCTGAGTGTCCTTTGTGTGTTTGTGAGGGTACGGGCTACAGACATGCTGGCATCAATTTGACCATATTCTGTGGTGACATACTCTGATGTAACAATGCTGACAACACTGTTTTTACTGCAGCCATAAGGATTTTCCCACAGCATGCACACAGACTCTGTTTATTAGTGGTTTTATTTTTGAAGTCATAAGGGAGTGTCCAGAAAGGCAGGCAGTATTTTTACTACTACTACTTCTAACATTAGTCTCTGGCTGGTGTGCAGTGTCAATAAATACTCTGTTAAATGCCAGGGTTTTCTGTGCTTTTCCTTCAGTTATGATTCAAATATGTTTTACATTTTATGATTAAACAAAAGCTGAGTTTTTATTGGTACAAATATCAACATGTGCTAAATCAGGGCTGGGCAATTAATTTCCCCAAGGGGCCACATGATGGGTTTTACTCTAAGTGATTGTAAGTGACATTCTTTAAATATAGTTACTGTTTGAGTCTAAACTTGTGTGGTTTGGAACATTATTAACCAGAGAATCTAACAGTGGTGCACAGTGAAGGTTTGGATGCTCCTTTTTTCCTCCTTGAACTTCATTTGTACTCAAACTCCTCTTTGTCTGTCTGTCATTTCTTGGCAGCTCTATTGGAACGATTTCCTTTTTGGAATCCAAAAACAGGGCTTGACGTCATGGTTGAAATATATGCTCACAAATATATCTGACTCAATGTGTTTTTAGCTCTTCATACTATTCATGTACTACTACATAATGAAATTCTTGCATTGTTGTCTTGCGATAGTTTTACTCTTTAATTTAAAAAAACTGAAGCCTTTCTGTTGGTCTATTATAACCAATGAGTTTCTCTAATCTTTCTCATGTGTGTCATTTAAATCCTCTGAAATGAGAGTGGAGCAGATGATGAGTGAGGACTGCATCAGTCTGCCTCCTCTCCTCCCCTCTCCTCTCCTGTCTTCTCTCTTCCTTTTACTTCTTGTCATAAACTAATATAATTTCTCCGTCACTTCCATCCACTGTATTCAGTGTTGGAGAAGACATTACCCCCAGAGGCTATTGTACGTGTGACGTGGGCAGCCGGCAGTGCTGGCTCGTGCAGAGGGAGACAGAGAGAACCGTCTTAGACAAAGATCCTCAGCTGACATCAGAACAATGGAGCGGGCACACAGCAGCCCCCTGGTCCAGCATGGGGGGGACACAATGAGTCTTTTTCTATGACAGCCTGGGAGGAAGAGACAGCGTGTCAGTGTCAGCGCTGCTACTCTGCAAGTTAGAGTGAACCTGCACATTCTTCAAATGACATATATACAGTATATATATAGTACACACACAGTATGCACCACGTTTGGATGTCCTATTATTTATACAATGATCATTACTGATTCAGCAATCTTATGAATCGATGAATCGATATGAATCGAGGAGGTAGATTAGGAAAGGGATTTACTAGTAATTGAGTGGATGTAAAAAAACAGCCTCTCCTCCTGCCTCATAAAACCTGCTGAGCTGGAGCGTTCATGTCAGACAGATGTTGTCGTCATCCCTCACTGCTGATTGGTCACATTATTTATTAACAAAACTATTGTACTGACAAACTCACTTCTTGTGTGAGCTCATTCCAGCACTACAGTAACATTAGCACCGTCAGCTTCATACTTCCTAAACCTGCCAGCAGTTGGGTTTTACCATTTATTTCCTGCTGCTCGTTGGCTGATGTTTAACACCAAGGTTCATAAACGTATCCAGGTGTTTCCCCTGCAACTAATGATGGCCTTGGACCAGTCACAGTAAGTCATACTAAAGGAAGCCCACGGCCCGTCCACTTCTAAAACATCTAGACAGGTTCTTTGACACCTGTAAGCCCACGATTAGGAAAATATTCATAGGAAAAGGAAAGTGAACTCCTTGTCATTGTGACACAGCACACCACTGCACACAACCAAATGTGACCTCTGTTTTTAACCCATCACCAAAGTGAACAGTGGGCAGCTTTGAGGGGAGCAGTGAGTGAGGACGGAGCCATGCTCAGAGCACCTCAGTGGTAACTTGGCAGCTGGTGGACTCAAACCTGAGGCCTTCTGGACCCAAGTCCACTTCCTTAACCACTAAGCCACCACTGCCCCTCATGGACAAATACTAACAGTAATATTTGAGGGCTTTGTTTTCAGCTGTGAATAAAGGGGATTGTTCTTTGTTGGAAAGAAGCTGGTCCTCTGGAGAGGAAGGAAGTCAGGCAGGGAGGCAGCTTCTGGCAGTGGGATACACATGTGTGTCTCAGTGTGTGTGTGTGTTTGTGGCCACTTATATGATATTAAATCCAAACTATGAGCTAGAAAAAGTCAAATGCATGAAACTGTTTTTGTCATAAAACCAGCACGCCACAGTCCATAAATAAAACCTTAGTCTCTGTCCACTTGATCCAGCAACATTAGAGACAACTGTCTCCACTCCACTGGTCTCAGCCTTTTTGGTAAACTGTAGGAAACCCAGCTGCAGGGAGGTTTCTGCTGCTCAGCAGTTCTATTTCACAGGCAGCGGACTGAAACCCATCAGTCTCTCCACCAGTCGAGGTCAAGGATTTCTGCTGGTCACTCACATTGTTTAGGCCTGATTGACTGAAAGAGAACAGAAGGTACCAGGTTTCTGAGTGCATGATGTTTTAGTTTGTCAGACATATACGTTCTTATTGCCTAGACTGAAGAAATCAAATTCATACTGATTCAGCAATCTTATGAATCGATTTAAGCTCCTTGTTTTGAAGTTCAGTGGAGAACAGTGCCTCCTGCTGTCGGAGAGGCGCACCAACAGCGTTACTCGGTGCAGTGGTGTTGGCAGTGAGTCTGGTCCAGTGGGTCATGCCACTCACACAGGCTATTAGAACTTTTCCTCTCTTGTTGTGAAGAATAAGTGTGAAGAAGAATGCTTTTTAACATCATTGAAATGAGACTAATCGAGTTCCCTGTAAGTAATTAATTATTCCATTTATAAATCAGAAAGACAGCACAAACCCTCTGATCTTTACTGTTGTGTTGCTGTCCACATGAGCTGATGGATCCCAAAGTGGGGGGCAGGTCCCCTCTTGAGGGGGCTAGAATAGATGCCTGCAGGGCAAAGAATGTCAAACAAGTAGTGCTTTTAAATCACTTTTCTTTAATGATACCACCGTGGCACCGATTTGTAGTTTTATTTCCAGTCATTCATGTTTATGTGTTGTCCCTCCAGGTTTGAGAAGGGGAGGATTTACTCCTATATTGGAGAGGTGGTCGTGTCTGTCAACCCTTACCGTGCCATGAACATCTACGGCCGCGACACCGTTGAGCAGTACAAGGGACGAGAGCTGTACGAGAGGCCCCCCCACCTCTTTGCCATCGCTGACGCTGCATACAAAGCCATGAAGAGGAGGAACAAAGACACTTGTATTGTCATCTCAGGTAACATGGGAACCCCACTCAGCGCCCCTCCCCCTCCTCCTTACCTTGCTTTGACAAAGAATACAGAGATGAAGGGAGGATCTTTTATGTTTTTGAACAATTGCGTTTTTGTCCTGTTTACCTTGAACAAAGGACATGAGTTCACACACATGATGTGGATAATGTAGGACTTTGGTCTTAAGGTGTGTCAGTGTAGAAATCCTTACAGAGGTTCAAGCACCACCTGGTGGGAATCGATGGAATTGGGCCTCTTTCAAGAGTTTGCCCTGTACCACAAAGTGAGGTTCATTCAGGGAAAAACAACATGAATGATGTCATAATTAAACCAGTGTCTCGGCTGAATCTAGGACATCTAGAACCTTTTACTTGAAATATATATATTTCCAATTTTAGGTTTCATTAGCATTGTTACACTGCCCCAATTACATGCACACCATAAATGTTTATGGTTGTTTGTCACGTCTCTGATCCTTATCCTTGTTTTATGACAGGTGAAAGTGGAGCAGGGAAGACAGAGGCCAGCAAGTACATCATGCAGTATATTGCTGCCATCACCAACCCCAATCAGAGAGCTGAGGTTGAAAGGTGAGCGGAGTTTTTATTCAAGAAACACAGTTAAACCACTGCACTGGTAAACAAACAAACAAATCAACTGTAACATATTATAAAAACACAGAAATAATTTCATATTCTAGGCACGTTTTCTTTTCATTCAAGAGTACTTTTAAAAAAGTTCTAGGACAGAGGACTGATTTTAAAAACTAATCATACATTTATTGGGCAGTTAAATTATGGCTGAGATCATATTTTTGACCAAAATAAAATATAAATAGTATTCTGTTTAAACGTTTGAAACTTTGCAGCAGGTATTGTTTCTGTTCCATCTGATATATTTCCCCCAAATCTTTAAGAACATTTGAAAGATCAGTTGCTGGACAAGACAGAGAAGCAGGTTGTGAAGAAAAAACATCCTGTAGAATTCAACAAAAGAAGGAATGATTTAGTGGAAACAAGTATTTGGACCAAATCTAGAGGAAAATAATTTAGCATTTTCTTCTTATTTGTCTTAAAAGTTTTTGACTTACACTATATGCTTTCCTTGAAAAAGTAAATGAGATGCCAGAGTCCCAGACTGCACTCATATATATAGTCTGTACTGGAGCCACACCGTTGGTTCTACAAAAACATTTTTCTCTTCTGGCAAAACAGAGTTTCAGCTCATAAAAAATGGTTTCCTGCAGCTCAGTGCCTAAAAAAGCATGGGTGCATGAATTGGTTTGGCCAAAGGTTCTACTCCACAGTGCAGTGAGCTGGTTTACTCAGCCTCTGTTTGCACATCATGGTTAATTAAAGTTAGATAGAAACTGTTGTCATTGAGCAAGGCAGCAGGGCAGAGCTCGGCCAGTATCTGTCAGGTTTGATGAGAAGTGATCTCACACAGCTGAGACGATGGCGTTACATTCTTAGAAAGAGTCATTTAACCTGCAGTGGTGTACGTTATAATGGGAAATAATGTAGGACTTAAAATAAAGAGTTTTATTTGATCAATAAATAGAAAATAAACAACATCAAATAGGAAATAGGCATATGTTGTATGTTATTACCACTTAATTGTGATTCTAACATGGTTAAATGCCTGTAGTAGTAAACATGTCTCCAATACTGGAGAACACATTCTGTAGTTGCACAACAAATATGATTCAGGTGAACCATCAAAAACCAGAATTTTTAGTTTTTTGTACCTCTGTGTGTGTGTGTGTGGGGGGGGGGGGGTCGTCTCCCCAACTTTAAGTGTTATCCTTGTTCTCCAAAGGGTGAAAAACATGCTGCTTAAATCCAACTGTGTCTTGGAGGCCTTTGGAAACGCCAAGACCAACCGCAATGACAACTCCAGCCGTTTTGGCAAGTACATGGACATCAACTTCGACTTCAAAGGCGATCCCATTGGAGGCCACATCAACAACTACTTGCTGGAAAAGGTACAACCATCCACAGGATTTAGGACATGTGATCTGCTGTCACTTCAGGAGTTTTTTTTTTACCTGTGAAGACTTAAAATGTATCCCATAAAACCATGTCAGTGTCCATGTGTATGTCTCACATTTTACACTAAATTTGTACCTAAAGCTCATGGTACGTTGTGTTTATTGCCATGTTCCTCCAGTCTAAATGTGTTCCATATGGCAGCTTTATGGCCTGGCTGTACAGAGTAATATGGAAGTAAGGATTATCAAAGAAAGAAATGTTAGTTAGACATTATATTTTAACGTATAAAAATAGTGGACAGTTTTATATTTGTCTTCTGTCAGCTGGTCTTGTTCTTTCTCTCTGGTGTTTTATATTTACTTCTTATGAACATGATGGTTTTTTTCCATCCAAAAAGTGCCGGGTGATTGTGCAGCAGGAAGGAGAGAGGAGCTTCCATTCCTTCTACCAGGTAACTGTGTGTGTGTGTATCTGATGTCACTGACATGGACGCCTGAATAATAATGTGCGTTATGTTTGTGAGAGACATGATTTTATTTTTTTATATGGAAATCAGACCATTATTTGATTGTAAACAGTTGTTGCTCCTGTGACAAAGAAATTGTGTATTTTTTGATAACATTTGATAAACATGAGTTGTAGTAAGGTAAGTCAGTGTTTTTCTGTTCTTCGTTGTCAGCTGCTCAGAGGAGCTCCAGATTCTCTGCTGCGATCTCTTCACATCCAGAAGGACCCGACCGCGTACAACTACATCAAAGTTGGAGGCCAGATTAAGGTCATCTGAATTCCTTGCACATACACACTTGTTTTTTTTCTCCAAAAGTGCGTGTCTCTGCCACCAGGGTCTCATTAAAGTATTTGCAGAGCAAGCGTGGTGTGTGAAGTAATTACTACCTCTGTACTATGGCGTGCACAAATACAGCCTTTGAAAATGTGTTTTAAGGGAGACCGCTGCTGCGCGTGGCCATGCTTGTCTAAGCATAATGAGCAGGAACAAAAACACAGGGCAGCAACAAACAGCCTGACATTATGGAACATGATACAGTCAAACAGCTGAGGCAGTGGTTTCTCCACCTTTGTTTTTGTCGCCACATTTTACACATTAGCAACTACACGTGATATAAAACAGTGAGAACGTATTTGATGTCAAGGTGAATCAAGGTTGGAGTCCAGCTGTAGTACTGTTCTGTGTCATATCAGTAGTTAATGTTGAGCCTTTTGGAACTCTTCTTCTCTCTGTTCCACAGTCTTCCATCAACGATGGAGCTGACTTCAAAGCTGTGGCAGATGCAATGAAAGTGATTGGTTTCACTGCTGAAGAGATTCAGACTGTTTACAAGATCCTGGCCACTATTCTTCATCTTGTAAGTCCTAAGAGGAAAACATGTCTCTGCTGCAGTGAAGTTTGGATAAATACACAGGGATTTCTATTATTGGTGATGAGAAAATTGTTTTGGGGTTTTTTTTTACATAAAATTACAATATGTTTTTATACCTAACTAATGCGATTGATCCAATTAGCAGTAAAGAAAAATGTTTAAAAAAATTATACAAAATTATAACAGATCTGACAGCATCTAAAACCTGTTTCCTGTTCAGGGAAACCTGACGTTTGGCGTAGACGGAGATCTGACGCTGATAGAAAACACAAAGCTGGTGTCAGTCCTCAGGGACCTGCTGTCCACCAAAGAGGAGAATGTGGAGAAGGCCCTGCTCTACCGCACTGTGGCCACGGGTCGGGACGTGATTGAAAAACAACATACGGAACAAGAGGCCAGCTACGGACGAGACGCTCTGGCAAAGGTGATCGTATCACAAACGTTTGATTTTTGTTTGATTGACTGATTTCACCTTCATACTAGTTCGTGTTTTTAACTGCCAGTCACAGTGTTTTAGAAGCCTGACCTCACAGGGTTGTGACTCCAGAGTGAAGCTGGAAGCTCGGAGAAAAGATGCGTACCGTTTGTAGGCAGCTCTGAGACACGTAGACTGTGAACCCAAGTGTGACTCACTGACATTTCATGACATTTAACTCCCACTTATTAATCTGTCAACTGTAGAATGGCTCCACTAGTCTGTGGCCTTTTTTCTTCACCAGCTAGTATCAATTAGTCATTCACACATCACACCAACACTCCTGTCTTCCTCAGGCCATGTATGAGCGTCTGTTCTGCTGGATAGTGGGACGAATCAATGACATCATCGAGGTGAGAAACTATGACGCAAGGGTCCACGGGAAGAACACGGTCATTGGGGTGTTGGACATCTACGGCTTTGAGATTTTCCAAAACAACAGGTTAGTGTTGGGCAGAATACCTTGGCAGCTACTAAAGTGAGAGTGTCTTTATATGTATAGAGTGCGGGTTTTAATATGGTTTGAATCTCTGTGTCTTGTGCAACAGCTTTGAACAGTTCTGCATTAACTACTGTAATGAGAAACTGCAGCAGCTGTTTATCCAGCTGGTGCTGAGGCAGGAACAGGAGGAATATCAAAGAGAAGGAATCCCCTGGAAACATGTATGAAGTCTTTTTAATGTGGCCTGGACATGTTTTATTTTTATTGACTAAATCAGCTTTTATTCTCAGTTCACTTCTCCTTCGACCTAAAAAAACCCAAACATGTCTGTCCTTCTGCGTCCTTTGTTCTTGCACAGATTGATTACTTCAACAACCAGATTATTGTGGATTTGGTGGAACAGCAGCACAAGGGCATCTTCTCTGTTCTGGATGAAGCCTGTATGAACGTGGGCAAAGTCACAGACGAGCTCTTCCTCCAGGGGCTGAACGGGAAGCTGGCCAAACACGCCCACTACACCAGCCGCAAGGTAGGAAATGCTACTCATAACAGTGGCAAAAAAAAACCCATGAAACCTCTGACCTGGGGGGCAACTGTATTGACTTCTCTTTATTGTATTGACAGTGTAGTTCTTGAAAATACAGTACCAGCCCTTGAATTTGAAATTTGGTGTCGCTAAATGTCAGCCCTGTCGTCCTGTTTGCATAGTGGGCAAATGTCACTTCTACAATGGGACTTATTTCAGAGAAATAGCAGGGCCCGAGGGTTACATGTGGGTCACTCACCCGGGGGTTCAACCCTTAGGGAGTTTCATTGTAACACATTCATAACTTGGTAGCGTGGCCGGTGTATTTCTTTTGGACTACGTCAATTTCAAATGGTCACATTAATTTTATTAATACTGTTGCATATTATACGATGACATGTTGACTCTCAGTTAAGTTACTCACTAAGAACCGAACATGTATGAATCAGCAGCATGAAAGATTGAGGTTATGTGCTTGTGTCAACACTAGAGGGCAGTGTATTCTTTACAGCAGGTAAACATCAGCACAACAGGAAGAGCTCAATTTTGATCTTATCTAATAATCAACAGGACTACGATGTAATTCCCTCTAATGGTCTGTGAGTCTAGACTGAACATCCGTCCAGTCATCATTTATGGTCATTGTTTGTGTTTAGGATGAAACGGCCTGGTTGTAGTACAGGTCACTCAGCCGTAGTGATCATTGGGGCCAGTGCTGTGTAGTTTCCTTGTTCATGTATAACATGGAAATGTTTGTTTTCGGTCGGGGGGTAAGGCTGCAGTTCTGTCAGAGTCCATACGGGGGCATCAGCTGCCAAAGGTAGAGCAGGCTAGAGTCTGACTCAACACTTTGCACAAGTGATGTCACTGTTGACCAATAGGAGCGTGTAAGGCTGTTGGGTAGTGCTGTATTGGGAAAGGTGGTGAGGAGGACGTATTTGAAATTAATGAGGACAAATGAGCAGAGGAACATGGAGTGAACATCTGTCTACCTGCTTGGATAGTGCAGACAAAACTACTAGACTACAAAGAGAGGCACCGTGTCAGGAACACTCTTCACAGGCTTTCCGGGAAGCCGCAATTCAAAGAAATAAAAATTGAGCGAACACAACAGGCACTGAACCCTGCAGACACAGTTAGTGTGTGAAGACATGGCACTGTGAGCAGGGAAGTGAACAAAGCCAGGTGCAATCAAGATGGGATAAAGATTGATTGGTGAAGCTTCCATTTCTCCTATCATCTTAGAGTCAATCTGCCCCCCTGTGGCTGCCCTTCTGCAGCTGTGTGACCTGCTCCTGCTGCAGCACAGCTGGACAGGCCTGCGGTGTACGGCTACGGTTACTTCAAGAAACCAGGATTGGCATGGATCAATTTGAGTCTGAGATCCTTCTTCTTTTTATGATCTGAAGTCCTGTTGCTGGGCAACTTTAACAAAACACTTGGTGAAAGTAAAGTAAAAAAAGGAAATTGTGGGGATTGATGGTGACTGAAAAGGCAGTTTTGCAGTTTGCCTTTTTATTTACATTAAAACAGTGAAATCTGTCAGTTTAATTGTAGGTCAGGGCTGTCATGTTTGCTACTCACCCCCCAAACATCATCACAGATACAATGAAACAACACGGTAATCACATCGCTCTGCATTCCACTGTTCTGTTCTGATGACATGAAAAAGTTGAATCTAATCTAACTGGATAAAAGTAGTGAGGGACTAGTGTTTGTGCAGGTTTCCCCTAGTGTGGTTTCCACTTTAATTTTTATATAGAGTAAACAAACAGGAAGTACCAGAAGGATAGAAAGAAGGAGTCTTTTTGGTATTGTTGAAAAATAGGTTTTCAATCCCACACTCATACCACAGATTAGCTCTTGGGGAAATTCTAAAAATTCTGAGGCTTTGAGGGAATGAAGTTTAAATGAAGTGTAGCCTCAGAGGAATGTGTCTCTGCAGCCTCAAAGCTCACATCTCATCAAGCGTGCCTGCCAGCATGAATGGTGTGAAGGTTGGTAGAAGGGGAAGGGTGAAAGAGATATGGAGATGAAGGAGAGATGGTGGAGTCTTATAGAAAAGGAGGAGGACGAGGACAACAGTGCAGATGAAGTGTGTTTACTGAGTCTGTGGATCAATCAGGTAATTCTAGATTTATAAAAATGTATTTGGCCTTAATGGTTATTACCGCTGCGTTAGTGTCGTCCCTGTTCCTGTGTTCTACCACTGTAGTACAAAACCGACAAGGGACTGACAAGGGCAGGAGTCTGGAACCTTCAACGCCAAAAGAACCTTTGTATATAATTTTACCACTTAAAGATCTGTCAAGAGCATACACTCCATACACTGCTGCCTAAAGGGCAACAGTGATGTTATGTTGTTTTGTAAAACTGGCTCCAACTTGATTTCTGTGAAATGTGTTTTGTTGTGCACTGTGATCCAATGTTGTCTGTTTAAAAAGCACAGATGCAGTGAATTTGCATACACAAATATGAAATCCTGATAGATGGTCATAATTAAAATTTCTGAAAATAATGACAACTTTGCTATACTTCCTCTGTATTCAGACATTAGTGAAATATAGTATTACAGTGTATAGTATGAACTATAGTATTAGACAGATGTGTTCCAAGAAAATAATGCTAACCAAATGAGGCTTTTATTGTGAAAGAAAGTACAGCTTCTTGGCATGGAGTTTCAAGCCACAGTTCTGTTTGCTACCTAGTTTTGATGTGGATTTTAAATTAAGTTAAATCAGGTTTTTGTGCTCTGGCACCCCCCAGTGGAGGTGTACCTCACACTTTGAAAACCCCTGCATCGTATACATGCGTTTGTAAATGGCTGTGGACTCATATGGACACTTTGTTTAACTCAATAATTCTATAAATAATTCACTGAAAGCAGTTCACATGAATATTCACTGTGTGTATGAATGAATCCCATCAACAAGCTCTGATTTACATCCAGACCTTTTGATAAAAGGCTAAGAAATGGAGAGTCAGGAAGGGAGTGAGTCAGAGAGATCTATTCCAGGAGATGTTCTGAAACATGATCTGTGCTGCGGCTGTGTGTCTGCAGTTATGTTCTTACTGCTCTGCTTCCTCCTCAGTGAGTGATGCTCCACTCTGCCTTTCCTCTGGAGTCTACCAGACTGGAGCTCTCTCTCTCTCTCTCTCACACACACACACACACACACACGCACACACACAATGTCCAGTCCTCTTTGTGATGCCCATTTATTCACAAGATACTGCATGTGCCATCAGACCTGCAGTTCTAGCTCACATGCACTGACACATGGCTGTCAGGATGAATGGATGAAAATACACTCACGCATACACAGAGGCTGGTGTTTGTCAGCAGACTGACAACCAGTCAGATTTAGGAGGCAGAGGAGAGCAGGTGCAGCCTGTGCTTAGTTCTAATTTGTAGGTTGGAATCCCCACATGTAAACGGACTTTTCAGTCTGTTGATGAGAAATTATTTTTACTGGCTGTTAGCCTTTTCTGGCTTGTTATAAATAAATGAGGGCCCTTTGATGCCTCGAGGCCACAGCCTTGTTTACAGGCCTGGAGGATGTGCTGTCACTGATGCTGCACTGCAGTGAAAATCCAACCATCCCCTGTTTTTCCATGTGATTTTATGGCTGTCTAGAATGTCCAGAGAGGCCATATTTACATGTATATGTTCTGATGCCTAAAGTTTGACTTCTTCTCTCTGGATTTTTAACATTATTTTGATTTAATTATACAAAAATGCATTGAAAAGATTAATTTTTAGAGTGTATTTACAATCTAAATTTAAGATTTTTCACCAAAGACTTGGTCATTTCTTGAGGAAAGAAATAGCTAATGATTAGCAAAAAAGGCTGAAAGCTGAAGATAACCAAAGATCACATAGTCTTGGTTTTCAAGATATAGAAGTATGAGTATGAGTCAAAGGGCAGCAATGATATTGTTTAAAGCTGCCATGTGTATGTTTCAGAAAACCACTGGTTCCAGAGTTTACTGCAGTATTTACCATGGTACTGTTCAGTGTTACTTGTGATGGAGGTGTTCAGTCCTCTCCTTTGTCTCATTGCCTCTTCCTCAGCTCCTGTTCGTCTTATGGTGCATTGCTGTGATCTTATCCACACGTTTAATCATTTGCTGACGCATTTGTTTCTGTCTGAGCAGCAGCTGTGTCTCCCACCTTTCTGCCTGCTCTGTCGCAGCTCTGACATTTTTTTAATTATTATTATTTTATTTTATTTCTCATTAGAGTATGTCCTTAATTTAAATTGTGTTTTGGCTCATGCCACATACAAGAGCAGCATACGCTGCCGTATGTGGCATGTGATGCTTGCGTGTTTGCATGTGAGTTCTGCACCTGCTGCCACGTGTATGAGAAAATGAATGGATGCAGGAGGTCGTGCTAACTGGTTTAACATGCACTGTCCATGTGGTGGTGACGCTACTCACCGATTTACTCTGGTCATTAGATTCACGGGTAGCTCTGGGTCAACAGCAGCAGCAGCAGCAGCGAGGACACATGGAGGACTCAGGCCTATGTTAACTATATGTGAGTGTTAAAGGAAAAGTTCACATTTTTCTGGTGTGATACTTACCATGACTGCGGCGTTCCGGCTGCAAGAAGGGAGAGAGAGACAGATGGAGGAGTGGGAAGTGATTCATACTGTGTTGCAGTGAGAAAATTAAAGCACGGCTGAGTGCGTTAATCAAACAGGGAACTATTTTTAAATTCTTTTTGTGTTTGGCAACAACACAATGCAGGCGTATTCTTGAAGGCGTCTTGACCTCATATTCTGCCCTTACAAAACCAGCTTCAAACTCAGGACTTCTTGACATGTTTCATAGGATTTACTGCATATCACACACCAATGTTCCCCGTTTATGCCTGTCAAGGCTCAGGATGTGGCCCGACACTAAATGGGTAATACCATGACAGCTGCCACTCAGTGTACTGGGCTTGAAAAGCAAAATCCATCCAATCATCTGCCACCTGGATTTGGTCCCATGGTACACACTGTGATCTGTTGACAGGTTCTGGAGGCAGTCAGACGTCTGCTCCTCCTCAGGAGAGCCGGCCTGTGCTCTGCTTGGACCAGAGGCTAGAGAGGGCGGGAGGCACAGGTGGCAAACAGGAAGGCAGGGGTAAAAAGATTGCAGGAGGTGCTGGAGGGAGACGGAGAGGAGGAGGAGTAATCGATGAGGATCAAAGTGAAGGATGTTTACAAAACATCCATAAAGCACTGGTAAATATAATAATAAATATATGAATATACAGTATATGTACTGTATATAAACATGTAAATAAATAATAATAATTATGTATATTTATGTATATATGTACATATGTATATATGAATACGATTATGATTATGATCATAGAAATGTATGTAATTATTTATATACATTTAATACAGTTCATTGCACATTTTTTTGAATAACCTCAGTGTCTGTACTTTGTATCTGCAAGTGTACAATTAGACAACAATAAGATTACTACTAGTACTCCTACTAAATTACAATACTACTACTACTACGTTCTTGACTATAAGACCTAAGGTTTTTGATGCTTAGAAAGCAGAGGTTTTAAACACAGCGTCTGCGAGGCTCAACACAAAACTAGTGAAGAAAGACAACAAAGATTAAGGTTTCGACAACTCGAGGAGGAATACTAGAAAGACTACAAATCTAAGAACTACAGAATTACTGAGACATTGCCTTTGTTTGGAAAGGAAAAGAGAGGCATACGACCCAGACATTACTGTTGGCTCGGTAAAACAATGAGGAAGGGGAAATGCTGTGAAGCTCTACAAAGAAGCTTCAGTGTTCAGAGAAAACCCTCAGGCTGTCAGCAGAAGAACTTTTGGCCGTTTACATGTTCCAAACTGTCTGAACTCCATCTCCACTTGACCACAGTGAGTGTTATTGATCAGCCTGAATTACTGTCCAGTGAGTCCTGTCTTCAGAGAGGATGTTGCCTTCAACACTAAGTGTTGCTGTTAAACTGCAACAAACCACAGTAGGATGGAATTATAAGGCGGGCAGAGAGTGTGTGTACCCAGGATGCTTTGGTGATTCTTCTTCTCAAGAAAAAACCAAAACTCTTCTAAACATGTCACAGCCAATGGCGTGACGGTGAGAATGTGGCGCGGAAATGTCTTCTCACAGCTTCCAGTGAAATTAACACCAGGTGCTGTGAGTGTTTGTACATGAGACAATCAGCCCTCCGTGTTCTTTTTATTTCCTCTCTCCGTCTCTCAGCTTCTCACCTCACTTTTTTCTCTTTTCACAGTTTCCCTGTTGGCTTTGCCTCATGGCTGCACCTCATTTATAGTTCCCTGCACCACTCAGCCCCACCTAGTTCTGTCTTTGTCCTTATTTTTCCATCCTTCTGTTGAAAGCCAACATCATGTCAGCCTCTGGGATTGTCCACTAATTCCTTTACCCAATAACTTTTAAGACAGAAAACCCATAATAAAATGTCCAGATTATAAAGGCACTGGATGGAGGGTTGAAATATTATATTTCTGAATTACTTTTTCATCAGCGTGACAAATCTTTCCTGTACAAGCTGCTCAATTATAGATAAAAATATAGTCTTTCCCCCTGAATCACATGTCAGTTGCTCAGACTGAACAGTCATCTTGATGACAGTCACTAGAGCACAACAGCACATCATCATCTCTCTGTGGTTTGAAGCTTCATTGGACCAAAACATTGTTCTGGGAAATGAATCAGTGGTGACTGCAGTATTGTACTGTACTGTATTGTATACGTGCTGTATTACTACTGTGTGCAGCACATGCTACTGGTGCTTCCGTAGCCAGTGTGAATTTTGCTGACTTCACTCTTTGTCAGCAACTCTCCTGTTTGACATTCGTGGAGTGATTCGCCTGAAGCTGCTCAGCACAGTGGCCGTGTTTTACAGCCTGGATTAGCATCATTAAATTTCCACTGGAAGGACTTTGAGTTAAGTGCATGGCTCCACCCTAAATTGTTGTCCCAGCACAGGTCTCAGACACCATGTGTTTACATTTCTGTAAAATACATTAATATTTACAGTGGTCAATGACCACATCATCTCTGAATGGTCACCTGGTTTAATGGAAAACTCTATCTGTCTGTCTGTCTATCTATCTATCTACCTATCTAATCTATCTATCTAATCTATCTAATCTA